>NC_057808.1:436572194-436773285 GCF_018294505.1 Triticum aestivum
AAATGTAGTCCGAAAGAGACACGAGGCAACCACGAGGGTGGAGGGCGCGCCCTACCCCCCTAGGCACGCCCCCTGCCTCGTGGCCACCCCGTGTGCCCTCCGGACTTCGTTTTCTTGCACAATACTTCTTTTGGTCGGTAAAAATTCATTATATAATCTCCCGAAGGTTTTGACCACCATACCACAAAAAAATCCTCTGTTTTTGTTTCGAGCTGTTTTTCTGACAGATCTAGATCACCATGACGTCTCTAAGCGCCCCTAAGGACAAGTTTTTCGAGAAGGTCATCAACCCTTACCTCGCGGAGGTGCTGCAACACCCTCAAACCATTGAGATGCATGAGGGGGTGCTGCACATCCGCGATGTTGAGGGACCAAAGAAGACCAGAAGCATGGAGACAAGACTCGAAGCAATGGAGCAACAAGTTTTCAAGTGCCAAGGGATGGTGGAACATGGACTCAACACCAATCACATGATGATTGCAGAGTTCACCAACAATCACAAGCTGGATGCCAAGAACATCAGGGAGGCCATCTTCAAGCTTCACGAGAAAATCGAGCACCTCCAGGCCTAGATCTATGACCTGCAAAATCAAAACTGTGAGTATGAATATAGATTCAGGAGGATGAGTTTGGCTGCAGATTTGAAGATCCTCGAGACTCGTTCATCCTTCTACGATGGTGAGCCTATGCCTTGGAAGATGGACGACAAGCCTACATCATCAACAACTCCATCATCACCACCTCCGAAGAAAGCGACATAAATACATGGTATGGGCACTCCCCTTGGCAACCGCTAAGCTTGGGGGAGGTGCCCCGGTATCGTATCACCATCACACTACTATCTTTATTGTTTTTCTTAGTTCGATCCTTTTGGTTATATCTTGATCTGGTAGAATAAAGTTTTAGTATGATTTAGTTTTGAGTTTTGTTTTGATCTCTATCTATGTAATCGAGTCCGTGAGATATATATAATAAAGACTATGATCTTGAGGGAATTGATTAAACAATAAAAAGATCATATTGATCTTATGGGGAGTAATGACTTCACACATAAAGAGTATGATGAATAAAAGTTGTTGAGAGTTGACAAACATAGTTTTGGTCATCGTTGCAATTAATAGGAAGTAATAAAGAAAGAGAGGTTTTCACATATAAATATACTATCTTGGACATCTTTTCTGATTGTGAGAACTCATTAAAATATGACATGCTAAAAAGTTGATGTTGGACAAGGAAGACAACATAATGGGTTATGTTTTCTTATATCCGAAGAAGTTATATTGTCATGGATCATCCAACATGTTGAGCTTGCCTTTCCCCCCTCATGCTAGCCAAATTCTTTGCACCAAGTAGAGATACTAATTGTGCTTCCAAACATCCCTAAACCCAGTTTTGCAATGAGAGTCCACCATACCTACCTATGGATTGAGTAAGATCCTTCAAGTAAGTTGTCATCAGTGCAAGCAATAAAAATTGCTCTCTAAATATGTATGATCTTATAGTGTGAAGAAAATAAGCTTTATACGAGCTTGTGATATGGAAGAAATAAAAGCGACGGACTGCATAATAAAGGTCCCTATCACACGTGGCAATGTAAAGTGACGTTCTTTTGCATTAAGATTTTGCATCCAACCCTAAAAGCTCATGACAACCTCTGCTTCCCTCCGCGAAGGGCCTATCTTTTATTTTTACCTCCTACCCTCATACAAGAGTCATGGTGATCATCACCTTTCCTTTTTACACTTTCATCCTTTGGCAAGCACTATATGTTGGAGAGATCCGGATATATATATCCACTCGGATGTAGGTTCTCATAAAGTATTATTGTTGACATTACCCTTGAGGTAAAAGGTTGGCAGGCGAAACTATAAGCCCCTATCGTTCTCTGTGTCCGATTGAAACTTTGTAGCCATAAGTATCGCGTGAGTGTTAGCAATTGTGAAAGACTAGATGATAGTTGAGTATGTGGACTTGCTGAAAAGCTCTTATATTGACTCTTTCTGATGTTATGATAAATTGCAATTGCTTCAATGACTGAGATCATAGTTTGTTAGTTTTCAATGAAGTTTCTGATTCATACTTTACATTATGAATAGATTGTTACTTTAGCACAATAAATCATATGACAATATATGTTGCTGTTCTAAAGATGATCATGATGCCCTCATGTTCGTATTTTATTTTATCGACACCTCTATCTCTAAACATGTGGACATATTTTTTGATATCGGCTTTCGCTTGAGGACAAGCGAGGTCTAAGCTTGGGGGAGTTGATACGTCCATTTTGCATCATGCTTTTATATCGATATTTATTGCATTATGGGTTGTTATTACACGTTATATCGCAATACTTATGCCTTTTCTCTCTTATTTTATAAGGTTTACATGAAGAGGGAGAATGCCGGCAGTTGAAATTCTGAATTGGAAAAGGAGCAAATATTAGAGACCTATTCTGCAAAACTCCAAAAGTCCTGAAACTTCATGGAGATCAGTTTTGGAATATATAAAAAATATTGGGCGAAGAAAGCACTAGAGGGGAGCCACCAGTTAGCCACGAGGGTGGAGGGCGCGCCCTACCCCCTGGGTGCGCCCCCTACCTCGTGGGCCCCGTGGCAGGCCTCCGACTCCCATCTTCTGATATATGTTGTCTTTTGCCCTGGAAAAAAAAATCAGAGAGAAGTTTTCGGGACGAAGCGCCACCGTCTCGAGGCGAAACCCGGGCAGGACCAATCTAGGGCTCCGGCGGAGCTGTTCTGCCGGGGAAATATCCCTCCGGGAGGGGGAAATCACCGCCATCGTCATCACCATCGATCCTCTCATCGAGAGGGGGTCAATCTCCATCAACATCTTCACCAACACCATCTCCTCTCAAACCCTAGTTCATCTCTTGTATCCGATCTTTGTCTCAAAACCTTAGATTGGTACATGTGGCATGGGTTGCTAGTAGTGTTGATTACTCCTTGTAGTTGATGCTAGTTGGTTTATTTGGTGGAAGATCATATGTTCAGATTCTTAATGCTTATTAATAATCCTCTGATTATGAACATGAATATGCTTTGTGAGTAGTTACGTTTGTTCCTAAGGACATGTGAGAACTCTTGTTATAAGTAACCATGTGAATTTGGTATTCGTTCGATATTTTGATGAGATGTATGTTGTCTCTCCTCTAGTGGTGTTATGTGAACGTCGACTACATGACACTTCACCATGATTTGGGCCTAGGGGAAGGCATTGGGAAGTAATAAGTAGATGATGGGTTGCTAGAGTGACAGAAGGTTAAACCCTAGTTTATGCGTTGCTTCGTAAGGGGCTGATTTGGATCCATATGTTTCATGCTATGGTTAGGTTTGCCTTAATTCTTCTTTCATAGTTGCGGATGCTTGCGAGAGGGGTTAATCATAAGTGAGAGGCTTGTCCAAGTAAGGACATCACCCAAGCACCGGTCCACCCACATATCAAATTATCAAAGTAACGAACGCGAATCATATGAGCATGATGAAAACTAGCTTGACAATAATTCCCATGTGTCCTCGGGAGCACTTTGCTTTATATAAGAATTCGTCCAGGCTTGTGCTTTGCTACAAAAAGGATTGGCCACCTTGCTGCACCTTGTTTACTTTTGTTACTTGTTACCCGTTACGAATTACCTTATCACAAAACTATCTGTTATCGATAATTTCAGTGCTTGCAGAGAATACCTTACTGAAAACCGCTTGTCATTTCCTTCTGCTCCTCATTGGGTTCGACACTCTTACTTATCGAAAGGACTACGATAGATCCCCTATACTTGTGGGTCATCAAGACTCTAGATGCAGAATCATTTCGATCGATGTGTGGAGTAATAGTAGTAGATGCAGGCAGGAGTCGGTCTACTTGTCATGGACGTGATGCCTATATTGCATAATCATTGCCTTAGATATCGTCATAACTCTGCACTTTTCTATCAATTGCTCGACAGTAATTTGTTCACCCACCATATTATTTGCTATCAAGAGAGAAGCCTCTAGTGAAACCTATGGCCCCGGTCTATTTCCATCATACTAGTTTCCGATCTATTATTTGCAATCTTTTACTTTCCAATCTATATACCAAAAACCCAAAAATATTTTATCTTTTGGTTATCTATCACTATCAGATCTCACTTTTGCAAGTGACCATGAAGGGATTGACAACCCCTTTATCATGTTGGGTGCAAGTTGTTTGATTGTTTGTGCAGGTATTGGTGATTTGTGCGTTCATCTCCTACTGGATTGATACCTTGGTTTTCAAACTGAGGGAAATACTTATCTCTACTTTGCTGCATCACCCTTTCCTCTTCAAGGGGAAAAACCAACGCAAGCTCAAGAAGTAGCAGGAAGAATTTTTGGCGTCGTTGCGGGGGAGATCTACGCCAAATCAAGACACACCAAGTACCCATCATAAAACTCTCATCTCTTGCATTACATTATTTTCCATTTGCTCTCGTTTTCCTCTCCCCCACTTCTAAAATGATTTTTGAAAAGATTTGCCTTTTTCCTTTGCCCTTTTTCCGTTCGATTGCCTTTTTGTTTGCTCGTGTGTTAGATTGCTTGCTTCGCTACGATGGCTCTAGAGAATACGAAATTGTGTGGCTTTTCTAATACTAATAATGATGATTTTATTAGTACTCCGATTGCTCCCACCACTAGTGCGGAATCTTGTGAAATTAATGCCGCTTTGTTGAATCTCGTTATGAAAGATCAATTTTCTGGCCTTCCTAGTGAAGATGCCGCATCCCATCTTAACAATTTCGTTGATTTGTGTGATATGCAAAAGAAAAGAGATGTGGATAATGATATTTTTAAATTGAAGTTATTTCCGTTCTCACTACGAGATCGTGCTAAGACTTAGTTTTCATCTTTGCCTAAAAATAGTATTGATTCATGGAATAAGTGTAAGGATGCTTTTATTTCCAAGTATTTTCCTCCCGCTAAGATCATCTCCCTTAGGCACGATATTATGAATTTTAAGAAACTTGATCATGAACATGTTGCACAATCTTGGGAGAGGATAAAATTGATGATAAGAAATTTCCCTACACATGGTTTGAATTTATGGATGATTATACAAAAATTTTATGCCGGATTGAACTTTGCTTCTAGAAATCTTTTAAATTCGGCCGCTGGAGGTAATTTTATGGAAATCACTTTAGGAGAAGCTACTAAACTCCTAGATAATATCATGGTGAATTATTCTCAATGGCACACCGAAAGTTCTTCCACTAGTAAAAATGTACATGCGATTGAAGAAATTAATGTTTTGAGTGGAAAGATGGATGAACTTATGAATTTTTTTGCTAGTAAGAGTTCTCCTCTTGATCCTAATGATATGCCTTTGTCTACCTTGATTTAAAATAATAATGAATCTATGGATGTGAATTTTGTTGGTAGGAACAATTTTGGTAATAACACGTATAGAGGCAATTTTAATCCTAGGTCGTTCCCTAGTTATTCCTCTAATAATTATGGTAGTTACTACAAAACTTCTTATGGAAATTATAATAAGATGTCCTCTGATTTTGAGGATAGTGTTAAAGAATTTATGATTTCGCAAAAAAGTTTAAATGCTTTGATTGAAGAAAAAATGCATAAGATTGATGATTTGGATAGGAACATGGATAGAATTTCTCTTGAGATTGATTCTTTGAAAGTTATATCTATTCCACCCAAGCATGATATTAATGAATCTCTAAAAGCTATGAGGATTTCTATAGATGAATGTAAAGAAAGAACTGCTAAGATGCGTGCTAAACTAGATTGGTTTGTAAAAGCGTGTTCTCATAGTTTTTGTGAAAATAATGATGAAGATCTTAAAGTGATTGATGTGACTCCTATTGAATATTTGTTTTCCAATATTAATCTTTATAAAGATGGGACTGGAGATGAGTCAACTTTAGTTAAAAGGCGTCCCAATGATTCGGAGTTTATAGATCTTGATGCAAAACTTGATGAAAGTGGGATTGGCGAGGTCAAAACTTGAAGTAGCAATGAACCCACTCTTTTGGATTTCAACGAATTTAATTATGATAATTGTTCTTTAATAGATTGTATTTCCTTGTTGCAATCCATGTTAAATTCTCCTCATGCTTATAATCAAAATAAAGCTTTTACTAAACATATCGTTGATGCTATGATGCAATCTTTTGAAGAAAAGCTTGAATTGGAAGTTTCTATCCCTATAAAACTTTATGATGAGTGGGAACCTACTATTAAGATTAAGATTAAAGATTATGAGTGCCATGCTTTGTGTGATTTGCGTGCTAGTGTTTCCACGATTCCAAAACTTTATGTGATGTGTTAGTTTCTGTGAAATTGATGAGTGTTCTTTAAATTTGCATGTTGCGGATTCCACTATTAAGAAACCTATGGGAAGGATTAATGATGTTCTTATTATTGCAAATAGGAATTATGTTCCCGTAGATTTCAGTGTTCTTGATATAGATTGCAATCCTACATGTCCTATTATTCTTAGTAGACCTTTCCTTAGAACGATTGGTGCAATTATTGATATGAAAGAAGGAAACATTAGATTTCAATTTTCGTTAAGGAAGGGCATGGAACACTTTCCTAGAAAGAAAATCAAGTTGCCTTATGAATCTATTATGAGAGCTACTTATGGATTGCATACCAAAGATGACAATACTTAGATCTATGCTTTTTGCCTAGCTAAGGGCGTTAAACAATAGCGCTTGTTGGGAGGCAACCCAATTTTATTTTTGTTCTTGCTTTTTTGGTTCTGTTTTGCTTTGAGTTTTCCATCTAACCTCTGGTTAGAGAAGTTTTAAAAGTTTTAATTAGTGTTGGTGCCAAGTAAGACCTTTGGGATGATTTGGAAGATAGTAGATTGGTTTCGCTGAAAAACATAAACTTTTGCGTCCAGTATTAGAACTATTTCTGGTTACTGGAGAGCGATAAATTCTTGAAGTTTTTACACGTTTCTGTCCTACAAATTTCCCACGTTATCCTAATTTTTTAGACTTTTTAGAGTTACATAAGTTTTACATCAATTCACATCTTTATAGACTGTTCTGTTTTTGACAGATTCTGTTTTCTTCATGTTGTTTGCTTATTTTGATGCATCTATGGCTAGTATCGGGGGGTATGAACCATGGAAAAGTTGGAATACATTAGATATTACACCAATATAAATTAAGAATGAGTTCACAACAGTACCTACAAGTAGGGATTGAATTTCTTTTACTAACGGATCTCATGAGTTTTCTGTTGAGTTTTGTGCTGTGAAGTTTTCAAGTTTTGGGTAAGGATTTGATGGACTATGGAATAAGGAGTGGCAAGAGCCTAAGCTTGGGGATGCCCAAGGCACCCCGAGGTAATATTCAAGGACAACCAAGATCCTAAGCTTTGGGATGCCCCGAGAAGGCATCCCCTCTTTCGTCTTCTTCTATCGGTAACTTTACTTGAGGCTATATTTTTATTCACCACATGATATGTGTTTTGCTTGGAGCATCTTGTATGACTTGAGTCTTTGCTTTTTAGTTCACCACAATCATCCTTGCTGTACACACCTTTTGAGAGAGATCCGCATGAATCGTGATTTATTAGAATACTCTATGTGCTTTACTTATATCTTTTGAGCTAGGCAATATTGCTCTAGTGCTTCACTTATATCTTTTTAGAGCACGACAGTGGCTTTATTTTATGGAAATTGATGAACTCTCATGCTTCAGTTATATTATTTTGAGAGTCTTTTAGAAAAGCATGGTAATTTGCTTTGGTTATAAATTTGGTCCTAATATGATAGACATCCAAGAGAGATATAATTAAAACTTCCATATTATGTGTTTTGCTTGGAGCGTCTTGTATGATTTGAGTCTTTGATTTTAGTTTGCCACAATCATCCTTGATGTAAACATCTTTTCAGAGGGACACGCTTCAATCATGATTTATTAGAATGATCTAGTGCTTCACTTATATCTTTTTGGAGCACGGCGGTGGTTTTATTTTATAGAAATTGTTGAACTCTCTTCCTTCACTTATATTATTTTGAGAGTCTCTAAACAACATGGTAACTTGTTTAGGTTATGAATTTAGTCCTAATATGATAGGCATCCAAGGGAGATATAATAAAAACTTTCATATATAGAGCATTGAATACTATGTGAAGTTTGATTCCTTATGATTGTTGAAAGGATCGATATAGTTGACTATAGGGGGGGTGAATAGGCAACTAACAAATTTTAGCTTTTCTTTACCAAATTAAACTTTGCATCAAAGTAGGTTGTCTAGATATGCAACTAGGTGAGAAACCTATATGATGCAACAACAACAAGCACACAAGCAAGCAAGGGATACAACACAATATAAGCTTGCACAAGTAAAGGTGAGAGATAACCAAGAGTGGATCCGGTGGAGACGAGGGTGTGTTACCAAAGTTCCTTCGCTTTGAGAGGAAGTACGTCTCCGTTGGAGCGGTGTGGAGGCACAATGCTCCCCAAGAAGCCACTAGGGCTACCGTATTCTCCTCACGCCCTCACACAATGCGAGATGTCGTGATTCCACTATTGGTGCCCTTGGAGGCGGCGACTGAACCTTTACAAACAAGGTTGGGGCAATCTCCACAACTTAATTGGAGGCTCCCAACGACACCACGAAGCTTCACCACAATGGAATATGGCTCCGCGGTGACCTCAACCATCTAGGGTGCTCAAACACCCAAGAGTAACAAGATCCGCAAGGGATTAGTGGGGGAATCAAATTTCTCTTGGTGGAAGTGTAGATCGGGGCCTTCTCAACCAATCGCTAGAAAATCAACAAGTTTGATTGGCTAGGGAGAGAGATCGGGCGAAAATGGAGCTTTGAGCAACAGTGGAGCATGGGGAGGGAAGAGGTGGTCAACTTGGGGAAGAAGACCACCTTTATATAGTGGGTGAAAAGATCCAACCGTTACCCACTTCATCAGCCCGCGACCCGCGGTACTACGGCACAGACTCGCGGTACTACCGCAAGGCCTTGCAGTACTACTGCTCGACAGTGGGGTACTACCACTCCCGCGGCAAAGACCAGATGAGGCCCTATTGCATTAAAGCAACGAGCGGTAGAACCGCCAGACCGGTACTACCGCGCGTCCTTGCGGTACTACCACAAGGTAGGGTTCGACTAGGCTGGAAAGGCACGGACTAATAAAAATACATCCGTGGCGACTTCCGCTGAGTTTTGGTCTATGCAAAAATCCGGCACGGTACTACCGCATAGACGGAGCGGTACTAAAAAATTACTTCCGCACCTACTTCCACGCTCATCAGTGTTCTGGGCCAAAGGCCACGGTACTACCGCTCCTCAAGAGCGGTACTATCGCATAGCGCGGTACTACCGCTTCCCTGACCGGTACTACCATGGGCCACTGCGGTACTACTGCTCCCTTGAGAAATAGTACCGCACCCACAGAACTATAGCACTTGGAGGCCTTCATTTTGTAAAGACACGGATAAACAGACAGTGCTCCAAAGAAGCAAAGGAAAGGTGGTGCAAAGGAACAGACGTGTACGTGTTGATTCCACCCTAACCTTTCCGAAGCGGACCCCCTCTTAATAGTACGGCTTTCCTATGACTCAAATCCACCGAAAAGAAACAAAGAGAAACACCGTCTTCACTAGGCTCCGAGGGGCACCGAATCGTCTTGTGCCTAGACATGAGATATCTGAAATGCTCAATGCACACGATTAGTCCACAATGTCATCAATCACCAAAACCACAGAGGGAGAAATATGCCCTTACAATCTCCCCCTTTTTGGTGGATTGATGACAATACGGGATTTGCACATAAGGATATATAAAAATGAACATAAGCAAACCCAACATCTATAAAATATAGACAGGCTACCCCTAGATGTGTGCACTCTATAGATATGCTTTGGACTGCATGGCACACAAACTAGGATCAACACTCCCCCTATATTTTATAGACAAGGCAATCCTTGCAACAATATAAATGACACTAAGCATGGAGGCAAGGTAAAGTAAATGAGCATAAAGTAAAGGGCACAAGATAACATAAGCTCACAATCTACTAAACAAACTAGACAATAAGATAAGCTTGAGTGCATATGTCTCACATCATATGGTAGTCTCCGGGTCTCACACAAACACAACCGCAAACCAACAAACCAAATCAACGAACAAAGGTCCAACGAAATGAAAACAAAGATACATGACTCGCGAATCCTACTCTCTCTCCCCCATTGGCGTCGATACACCAAAAAGGCAGAGAGGACACCTACAACACAGGTGAGAGCTCCCTCTGCAGTGATCACCCAACAATCTCCTCATCGGTCTCGGCAGCGGGAATGGACTCCTCCTCTGACTCAGTCCACTGATAGCCCTTCTTCGCCATCCAGTCAGCCTCAGGAGTAATGTTCTTCTCTGACCCGCTCGAGACGTGCTTGCCGAACGTCCTCAAGATCCTCTTGTCGCGCTGGCGACTCTCCTTCTGAGCAACGTGGGTCTTGTACTGCCCCTTGTCCTGCATGTAGAACAGAGCCTTCATCTTTGCCTTCAACCTCTTAACCCAAGAGGGCTCAGAAGAGGGAGGAGCGTACCCCGCAGAACTGTCCTCAGCCTCCTCCTCCTCAAACTCATCCTCATCAACATCCATCCTAGCAGCCTCAGCCTCAGCCTGGGTAGTGGTATTGGCCCACTTGTTGTTCTGAAGCAGCTTGATAGGCTCATGGCGAACCCAGTTTGGAGCAAGAAACTCTTCATCCGAAAAGAGCTTCTCCCAAGTCTTCGAGATCAAGAGGTGAAGGTATGGTCCATAGATGGGAACTTTGCGATTGTAGACCGCAAACCGGAGCTCAACCCACATGATATGAGAGATGTCAAGAGGTTGGGGAACTTGACGACGCGCCTCCTCACAAAGAAGCATCATATCCACGAGATAAGCATGCACCTTGTCCTTGTCACCAATGCGCGAAAAGAGAGTGTTGTGGAAGATCCGGTGCATGACGTCAAGGAAAGGGTTGAGCACCCAAGACTGCTTGCTATTGGCTAACTTCTTCTCCATAAGGAACGGTTGAAGCTTGTTCTTGTTGGCGGACTCTGTGTTGCCGTGAGGGCGGACACCAACGGGCACATTGTGCCCCTCATCACGAACGTGCAACATCTCCATGAATTCCTCCCAGTTAGCAGACATCCTCTTCCCATTGGTCATTCACGTCATAGTCCGCTCCTCATCCGCGTGGAAGTGGACGGAAGCAAAGAACTGATACATGATCTCTGGGTCAAAGTCCATGTGGGATGTGATAAACTCTTCAATGCCAAACTGCTCCACCCAATCCAATGACTCACCAAAGTATGCCTGGTCCTTCTTCAGATGACTCATATAAATCCACTTCATTGGAACATAGACGTTCTGCTTGGAATTGATCACATCGAGGTAGATGAGATTTTGCTGCCTGGTCCAGAACAACTCATTCCCTCTGACATTCTCATGAGGCTTCACATAAGGGTTGATCCTCCTCCGAGTGATGAACTCGGCTAGTGGCATCTCTTCCATGCCAACATTTGGGCCCTTGAACTTGTTAGCGGTCTTCTTGACGTTGCGTTGGGGGGCATTGGAGCCCTTAGGTGCTTCTTGGTTGCGAAGCCGCTTAGAGCTTGTGTCACGATTGGGATTTGAGCGCTGAACATTGGAATTAGAGCCACCACCTAAGACACACAACACAAACACACGAGACAAGCGAAAAGGGTCATTGCAAAGACCAAGGCCAAAACAAAATGAAACATGTAGAAATGAGATCGGGTAGTCACAACAAGGTAGTTCATATGTCAACGGTAGTACCACACCATGAGGTGGACGTAATAAGTTACAGCCGCTCTAGTCGCGGTAGTACTGCGCCGGGATGGCAAGGTAGTACCGCGCCTAGAGCGGAAGTAATTTTTTACTTCCGCGCGCTGGGCGGTAGTACTACTCCAATGGAGCGGTAGTACCGCATGGGGCGGATCTCGCCAGAGTGGGCGGTAGTACCGCTCGAGAGGAGCGGTAGTACCGCACGGGTTTGAATCTGGCAAGAGCGGATCTAGGAACATCCAAAAATTTAGATCGGTACTACCGTTGATCAAAATTACAGTGTTACAACATACCAAATAGCATCTCTACAGCACGAGCACTCTCCTACATTCTCCTCCTGCAAAGATTTAGCCAAAAATCTCAAGAACTACACATGCATCTCCCAAAACCTAGAAGAAAAACAACGAGGCAAAGAGAGAGGAACTAGGGGAGATACCGGGGTCCATGGCAAGAGGGCGAGGTGGGGATCGATCCCACCGGTCGGAATGCGAGGAGAGCGGCCGGAGACGGAGATCCGGTGAGGTCCTCCGGCGCCGTTCTTGGGCAGGAGAGAGAGAGAGCCGAAGTGGGGAAAAGAGATGAATAGGTATGGGGGAGTTGGAACTCCCCCTGCCCGTTCTTAACCCCACACGCTCGTGATGGCGTGGTAGTACCGCGGGTCATCACGGTAGTACCGCCCGGGCGGAAGTACCGCACACAGGGAGGTAGTACCGCTCTTCCAGCGGTAGTAAAAAATTACTGCCGCGATGGAAGCAGTAGTACCGTGCCTGGGATGCAACTGCGCACGCACAGGGCAACCCATCTCCTGTGGTAGTACCTTGGCTTGCCACGGTAGTACCATAAACCCAAGAAAGTGCACGTTTCGACAAAAATAGAAAAACAAGGCCTTTGCAATGCAACTTTCAAGCAACCGCACACGCAAAAGAGCACACACACGAGGCAACACAAACACAAACGCGGCTCAAAGGGAAGGCAAAAGACAACAAGGACCAAACATGAAACACAACCTCTCCAAAGAGAGGGCGGTGGCCGGAGCCACATATGTTTGAGTCAATTGGTATGGCACCGCGAAGAATTATCCTTGGGCCCATGACCAAAACTCGTCTTTGAAGCACAAGTACCATAAAAATGGCTAATGTGAAAGAGTTGATCAATTTATGCATAATGGGGGAGGGAGAGTTCATTGAGAGAAAAACACTCCCCCTATGTCCATGCCTACACCTAAACAAGATATCAAGATGAGTATGGTGGGGTGTGCAAAGGTTCAAGCCACATTGCTCGAATCAATGATATTTAGCTCATGCCTTAACTCGCGAAATCTTGCTTCATCCAAGGGCTACGTGAAAATATCTGCAAGGTTATCATGAGTGTTGACATATTAGAGCTCGATCTCCCCTCGCCTAATGTGATCCCGGATGAAGTGATACCGAATCTCAATATGCTTCGTCTTGAAGTGTTGCACCGGGTTGAGAGAGATCTTGATGGCACTTTCATTGTCACACCAAAGAGGCACTTTGTCACAAATGATACTGTAATCCTTTAAAGTTTGCCTCATCCATAGAAGTTGAGCACAACAACTACCGGCGGCCACATACTCCGCTTCGGTGGACGAGAGAGACACACAACTTTGCTTCTTAGAAGACCAACACACCAAACAGCAACCAAGGAATTGGCACCCTCCGGAGGTTGACTTCCTATCCACTTTGTCTCCCGCCCAATCCGAGTCCGAATAGCCCAAAAGGTTGAAGTTAGCTCCTCTTGGGTACCATAAGCCAAAGTTTGGGGTATGAGCCAAATATCAAAAGATTCGCTTGACCGCCACATAGTGGCTTTCCTTAGGTGCGGCTTGAAACCGTGCACAAATTCCCACACTCAACATGATATCCGATCTAGATGCACAAAGATAAAGCAAGGAGCCAATCATGGAACGATATACCTTTTGATCCACCGCTTTACCATTGGGATCAATGTCAAGTTGGCATTTGACGGGCATTGGAGTGGAAGCCGGCTTGACATCACTTAGCTTGAATCTCTTGAGCATGTCTTGAGTGTATTTGGCTTGGTTGATGAAGGTTCCTTCTCTTCTTTGTTTGATTTCGAACCCGAGAAAGAACTTCAACTCTCCCATCATGGACATCTTGAACTTAGAGGTCATGAGTGCGGCAAACTCCTCATTGAAAGCTTTGTTAGGAGAACCAAAGATAATATCATCAACATATAGTTGGCATACAAACAAATCCCCTTTGACCTTCTTAGTAAAAAGAGTGGGGTCGATTTTCCCAATTTCAAACCCACGATCTTGCAACAACTCGGTAAGGTATCAGTAGATTAGTTATCTTTCCTTCTTTCTTTTATGTCCTGATTAACCCTTTTAATCTCTGTACATTGTATCTTCTGTTTTGAATAAAAGTTAAATGCTGTGGGGGGTTCTCCCTACAGTTCCCAGTAAAAAAACAACTCGGTAAGGTGCTCATACCACACACGTGGGGCTTGTTTAAGGCCATAGAGTGCCTTATCGAGTTGGTACACATGATCGGGGAACTTGGGATCCTCAAACCCCGGGGTTTGTTTGACATACACCAACTCATTAATAGGAACATTAAGAAAAGCACTCTTCACATCCATTTGTTGCAAGTTGAAGTTATGATGAGAAGCATAAGCAATCAACAAATGAATAGATTCAAGGCGAGCAATGGGAGCAAAGGTTTCACCGTAGTCGATACCCTCGACTTGGGAGTAGCCTTGTGCTACCAAACAAGCCTTGTTGCAAATGATAATCCAATGAGCATCTTGTTTGTTCTTGAATATCCACTTGGTTCCAATGACGTTATGGTTCCCCGTTGGCCTTGGCACCAATCTCCACACCTTGTTGTGCTCGAAGTTGTTGAGTTTTTCATGCATGGCATTGAGCTAATCCGGATCCTCGAGCGCGTCATAGACCTTTTGGGGTTCAACACAAGAAACAAAAGCGTGATGTTCACAATAGTTTGCTAATTGTCTACGAGTGCTTACCCCCTTTCTCAAGCTTCCAAGCACATTCTTCATAAGATGATCTTTGGTAATGAGCTTGGAAGCAATCTTGGTGGCACGACGCTCCAATTCCTCCTCAAGAGATAGTTGAGGAGCAGTAACTTGATCATCTTGAGCATCGTCTTGAGCTTGTTCTTGATCTTGAGCTTGCTCTTGATCTTGAACTTGCTCGGAGGGAGAACTTGACCTTGGGCATCACTTGGTGGTTCACCACCATCTTGGGATTGATCTTACCTTGATCTTGTTCACTTGGTTGAGGGCCTTCACTTTGTTCTTCGGAAGCGTGTGGGTCTTGGGTTCGTGATGGCTCCACTTGAGTGGAAATTTGTCTTCTCCTTCGGCCACATGGGGTTCCTCAATGGGTACGATATGACCAACACCCATTCTTCTTATGGCTTGGGGAGGAATTTCATCACCTACATCACAAGTACCACTTTGCTCCACTTGGGAGCCATTATTCTCGTCAAACTCCACATTACAGGTCTCCTCAATGAGTCCCGTGGACTTGTTGAGGACACGGTAAGCATGAGAGTTTGTAGCATAACCAACAAATATGCCCTCATGAGCTCCAGCCTCAAATTTAGAAAAACGAACACCTTTCTTTAGAATTAAACACTTACAACCAAACACCCGGAAGTACTTGAGGTTGGGATTGTTACCGGTAAGTATCTCATATGAAGTCTTGTTCAAGCCTTTGCGGAGATAGAGCCGATTGGATGCATGAAAAGCGGTGTTGATGGCTTCGGCCCAAAAGTTATAGAGAGACTTGAACTCCGCCATCATGGTCCTTGCTGCGTCCATCAATGTCCGGTTCTTCCTCTCCGCTACACCATTTTGTTGAGGGGTGTAAGGTGCGGAATATTGATGCTTGATCCCCTCATTACTAAGAAACTCATCCAAGGTGTAGTTCTTGAACTCGGTGTCGTTGTCACTTCTTATTGTCAAGATCTTTGCATTGTCTTGACGTCGAGCTTCATTTGCAAAGTTGATGACGGTTTGTTGAGTCTCACTCTTCCTCTTGAAGAAATATACCCAAGTGTATCTTGAATAATCATCCACAATCACCAAGAAATACTTTCTATCCCCAAGACTATCAAAGGATGGAGGCCCAATGAGATCCAAGTGAAGGAGCTCCAAGGGCCTCTTCGAGTAGATGATAGTCGTGGGAGGGTGAGCCTTCTTATGTATTTTTCCTTCGATACAAGCACTGCAAGCACGATCTTTGGCAAAACTAACATTTTTTAGTCCACGGACATGGCCCCCCATGGGAAGACTTCGCAAAGATCTCATATTGACGTGGGCTAAACGGCGATGCCAAATCCATCCCATGTCAACTTTAGCCATTAGGCATGTCGCGGTCTTAGTGGGTCGCTCCAAAAAGTTAATCACATAAAGACCGTTCTCGACATGCCCAACAAAGGCTACTTTAAGGGTCTTGCTTGACAAGAGGGCCACGGTATCAATATCAAATAAAGTGGCAAAGCCCATGAGTGCAAGTTGACGAACGGAAAGTAAATTGTATGCAAGGGACTCAACAAGCATGACTTTCTCGATCGTGAGATCATGAGAAATAACAACCTTGCCAAGACCCAATACCTTCGAAGACGAGGCATCACCCCAGTCGACATTGGTGGGCATAGATGAGACCTTGTGCACGTCCACCACCAAGTCCTTGCTTCCGGTCATATGATTTGTGGCTCCACTATCGAGCAACCATGATCCCCCACCCGAAGCAAACACCTACAAGAGATCAATGCTTGGTTTTAGGTACCCATTTTGTAATGGGTCCTTTGATGTTAGTAACAAGGGTCTTAGGAACCCAAATAGACCATTCAATGTACTCATAAGGAGAACCAACAAATTTGGCATAAACATGCCCATCACTAGCACGGCATAGTACATAAGAAGGGTTAAAGTCGCCGGCTTTGTTGGAAGGAGTAGCAATGCCCTTCTTGACACCACCACCCTTCATATTTTATTCTTCTCCTTAGAAGCACCCTCTCCCACCTCCACAAAAGTTTGCTTGAGAGGAAGAGGTTGTTTGGCCTTGGCATTCTTCTTCTTGTTCTTGGACTTGGGTGCAAATCCAATTCCCTCCTTGCCCACAACTTCCTTTTGATTGCTCAAAAGATCGTTGAGGTTCGTCTCACCTTGTATGCAAGACAAAAGGCCTTTCTCAAGTTGCTCCTTCAACTTGGCATTCTCCTCCACAAGATGCACATGCTCACAACACGGGTTAGTAGCATTTGCATTATCAACTAAGACCATATGAGGAAAAGTGGCTTTCTCCTTGGTTAGCTTCACTTGGAGTTGATCATGAGACTCCTTGAGGCTAGCATGAGCACCCTTCAAGGCCTTGTGAGCCTTGTAAAGTATATCAAACTCCTCCTTGATTCTAGCATGGTCAACCCCAAGTTTAGCCTTCTCGGAATTGAACACATGAGATACAACAAGAGCATGATCAAGATCTTTCTTTAATTTAGCATGATCATTGTTGTGTGACTCCTTAAGAGCCAAACGATGACCACACTCTTCCTCAAACGCATTAGAGAGATACGATATCTCATCAACATAGTCACGACTATATCCTTCCATCTTAGAGATGGTTTCTTCGTGAGCCTCGATCATGTCATTGGCTTCACCAAGTTGTTCCAAGAGAGCAACAAAGTTCTTCTTGGATTTACCCTTGAGCTTACTCATAAAAGACTCAAATTCATTTACTTCCTAATTAGACCCCTCACTTTCATCAATGCAATCTTTCAAGGAAGGATTAGTAGTGATGGTAGTTTTCATGTTGGGGGTTACCTTGTTGGTGGCTTTGGCCATGAGGCACTTGGCGGTGATGTTCTCGTTGGGTGAGTCGAAGAGAGACACCCGTGGAGTTGTGGCAATGGAAACGGAGGCCATGGAAACCGTCTCACCATCTTCATCATCATCATCATCCTCATTGTACTCTTCTTGTGCCACCAACCCCTTGGGAGGTGTATCATCCCAAATTTTCAATTTGGAATGTTATACATTTGATCATCATTGCATATCATATTTTATTGCATTTTGGTTTGATCCTAGAAATTCTACGCAACTCAAGGACCCACGGAGAGAGCTGGGGGTTTCGTTATTATCATATTTGAGTTTTCTCAAAGTTTGAAAAGGAGGATCATTTGGTTTTGATTATTTTCCCTTCCTAATATTTCAAAAATAAAAATATACGAGAGGAGATAAAACGAATTCTCCAAAATAGATGAAATATTAGAGGAAAAATATTAAAAACCAAATAAATATTTTATTTGGATTTTATTGCAATTTTATTTGAATTACAAAAATTGCACGTTTTCAAAATTGCATTTTAGGGCCAATAAAATGTTCATCTTGTTCTAAATATTTCATTTAGACGGTAAAAATTTGTTTTGGCATTTTTAGCTTTTTATTTTATTTTCTAGGATTTATTTAAATTTCGGCGAAATTATTTAAAAAAAATCCGTTCGGACCGACCGGGCCGAAGGCCCAGCCGCTCGCCGCCTCGCTCGCGCCCGCCGTGGCCGAGCCGGACCCCACCGGAGTCCGGGAGTCTGCCGCCGCCCCGGTGTCCCCTTCCCCAAGCCGACCCCGCCCCTCCCCCTTAAATACCACCCCACCCTGCCGCCACCACCCCGTCCCGCCCGCCGCCCGCAGCCCGCAGTTGGAGCAGCCGCCGCGCCTGCCGCCGCCGGTGCAGCTCGCCGCCGCCACCGCTCATGCGCCGCCCTCGCTGTCGCCGCCGACGCCACCCAGCCCGCCGGAGCCCTGAGCCCGCCGGATCCGACGAGGTAGCCGCCGCCGCCGGTTTACCTTAGAAAACTGATCCAGTTTTTTTAGAAAACCCTAGTTCGTTTTTTTAGAATAGATCGGTTTTATTTTTTCGGTATATTTATTTAGCGGATGTTCGTCCGTACGTTCGTTTTAGCGAACGGTGTTCACTCGTTAGCCGCAGACAGCGAACGTTCGTTCGTTAGCCTGTTCGTCGGATTTTTTTCTCGGATTTTCCGCGATTATTTTCGATCGCGATTTCTGATCCGATTTTCGTTCTAGTATAACTTTTCGCTCGTTTATCGGAATCAGGAGATTCAAGCGCCTAGAGTTTCGTCTCGAAACCCTCTTTCTATTTAAACAACTTAAACAAGTTTTTGCTACTGTAAAATTAGACTTTAGTCCAGATTAGTAAACGAAGCTTGTTTCTTTCGCCGCGTGCTACTACGAGTCTTTAGGTTTCGTGGATCATCAGCAAGGCAAGTAACACTTTGATCATACCTCTTTACTACCCAGTTTTATTGCATTAGACCAACCCTCAAAACAATTGCATGGTTAGGATCTGAATTAAATTGTGGGTTTGGGAAGTAGATGAGGTAGTACCTATTCACCTGTTTATTATCAAACCTTGGGAGTTACTTCTACGTTGCTTATATTGCTATGCTATGCTCGTAGATGTGGATTGGGTTTGAGTGTATCCATGACAGGTGTGAGATTGTTAATTAATGGTTTAACTTAAGGTGGCAACTTAAATACACATCTGGGTGGATTGAGGCACCTGGGGAATTTCAGTGATTGCCTGTATTTGTGGAAATCCCGGGGTACCGTGTGATTCTCCTATGGACTGCCACCCAAGGTCAAAGGGATCATAAGATATTCATGCTAGAAACTTCCTTGTGCAGCCACAAGCTATTATGGACTCTAGCATAGTTGATTAAGTTGTGTGAACTTTACAGTGGTAGACTAGCAGATGTAGGGGATGTAGGTGTACCGGTCTACCCATCGTAAGGTGCTAACACTTCTAAAAGACTGTGTCTCGGTCATCCGTTTCTCAAACATTTTGTAGTGCGAGAAATACAACGGAGGAGATTGAGTCTTTTGGGAAAAGTGCACAAACCTCTGCAGAGTGTACAAACTAATCATGGTTAGCCGTGTCCCCGGTTATGGACATCTTGAGTATCTGGTTCTTGGATTATCATGTGGATCTCATCACTCTTAATAGTAAAACTTGATTGGGTTATTTATTATTTTTAATTGGGATTGAGATGGGGTTTACCATTCTCAATGTTTAACAACCTCCATGATAGTTAAATAAAACTTATTCCTTTGCAGTAGGGAAAAATTGGCTTTTCGCAAAACATATTAACCATACAGCCTCCACCAGCCATATATGCATATAATGATAGCATTATTCTGTTCACTACTCTCTTGTGTTACATTGCCAGCATATTCCATGTGCTGACCCGTTTTCGGGCTGCAACGTATCATGTTGCAGACTTTTCAGACGATGAGTAAGGAGCCTTAGGTCGTGATCTTTCACTCAGTGATGCCGTTGGAGTTGATGGACTCACTTTATCTTCCAAGCCTTCCGCTGTTATCGTAATTAGTTGGCCTTAAGCAATATTTATTGTAATAAGTTCTCTTTTGTGACATTCGATGTAATAAGTGTGTGATCGCTACAAAGATGGTATTAGAGCACACGCTGACTATAGGACACAACCACTAAGATAAAGCCCTAGATCACTACTCTCTTCTCGTTTCTGACTCCTCTCCATTTTCTACTCTTTAGGATGGAGGATGCAAGGATCAAGTTCATGCAACCGGATGAAGACACCCTATTTGGACGCCACTTGAAGGAAGTCACTAGATACCTGAATATTGGAATACCAAGCTTCATCGGGACCTACAACGCCACTTTACCAGAAGAGGAGCACTGAATGATTCAAGTTCAAGTTCCAGGAAGGACGTTCATGCCAGTCACTGAGCCCATAGAGTTTCCCTTCGATGCACCAACCCGGAGTCTAGGAAAGAGTATGGCAGCTCACATTACCATGGGAACCATTGGAGAAGTTTACCACACTGATCTCAAGGACGCTATCTACCAGATTTGTGGGCGCCGAGATGAGCAATGGGAAATGATCAGCACCAGGAAGGATAGATCGATTGCCTCTTTCATCCAGGAGTTAAACCAACACATTCGACGCCAGGAGAACCAGATGTGCGCAGGCATGACAGATTTGAAGAAGGCTATGACAAGGATCACAGAGCTGGAGGAAGAACTCAAGGCCACACGCTAAGATTATGAGGAGGAAATCATCGTACTAGTGGAGAAGAATGACGACCTGACAAGGAAGCTAGGAGTTTTCATGGGAGACCCCGCGCCAGGAGGAGGAGATGACGATTCCACTTGCCCGGAGAACTACATCATCATCGACGACACTGACTCGGACCCCGACGATAGCGATGATGATTATGTTGATGAAGCTGGAGCAAATATCATGGAGTCTTCGACCGAGCAATTTTTCTAGTAGACCACCATATCAGTAGTAGTATTCCACCATGTATATAGTATAGTCCAAGCACTTTTGTAACGATAGTTCTAGACCGATTGTATGCCCTTGTTTGATTGATTGAGTGATATGTTTGTGTTTTGTCTCATGTGAATATGGGTAGTGTTTTCCCTCTAGACCCCATTCTATTCTGTTTTCTCATCTTTTCTAAACCCAGCAGATGCCTCCGAGACGCAACAATGGATTTGCTTTCCCACCGAAGCTCACTCAGTTGATCCAGCAACAGAATGCTTTGATGCAGATACTAGTCCAGAATCAGAACCAGGGGAACAACAACAACAACAACCCACCACCACCCCCACCAGTTGATCACTTAGCCCGTTTTCTTAGGCTGAATCCGTCGGTGTTCTCCAGTAGCACCGAGCCGATTGTTGCAGATGATTGGCTCCGCAAGATTGAGAGGGAGTTGACTACTGCAGGATGCACAGATGCGGAGAGAGTGCGTTTTGCCGCACATCAACTTGATGGACCCGCAACATCATGGTGGGAGAATTTCATAGTCACTTAACCTATTGACACTGTGACATGGGACCAGTTCCAGCAGGCTTTTCGCACTGCCCATGTATCAGCAGGAGCTATGGCCATGAAGAAGCATGAGTTTCGCAACTTACGCCAAGGAGGGCGCACTGTTGGCCAATATGTCGATGAGTTTAGTAAGTTAGCACGTTATGCCCCAGATGACGTTGCTACAGGTGCAGCTAAGAAGGAGAAGTTTTTGGAAGGAATAAATGATGTGCTGAGCATGCAGTTAATGGTGGCAAATTTCAATAACTATCAGGAGTTGGTGGATAGAGCTCTCATGCTTGAAGGGAAGCAGCAGCAGATTGACAGCCGCAAGAGGACGTATGGACAAGGGAAGTATAATTCTGGAGCCCAGCAGAGACCCCGTTTTACCCCGAACTCGGGAGGACTTGTTCATAACCATGGAGGCCACAATCATAATGGAGGAAGTTCACACAACCATAGTGGCCCCAAGAACGGAGATGGTAACGGGGGAAGTAGCGCACAGAACCGTTCTAACCCGGCAACACCCGCCAAGAAGGATCTAAGCCATGTTACTTGCTACAAGTGCCAAAAGACCGGACATTACGCCAATGAGTGTCCTAAAGCTAAGAATGGAAATGGCAATGGAAGCTCTTGGAAGAAGCCCAACCCTTTCAACAGGGGACAAGTGAACCACGTTAACGTGGAGGAGGTTGAAGCTCAGCCAGATGCAGTAATAGGTAAGTTTTTGGTTAAGTCATTTACTGCAGTCGTACTTTTTGATACTGGTGCATCACATTCATACATATCAAGGGGATTTTTGGATAAGTATAAGTTGCCCACTAGAGTCCTTAAGACACCCATGCTAGTAACCTCACCCGGAGCAGAGTATATGGCAAGCCATGGATGTTTTCAGATGCCATTGACCATAGGCTGGCATGTTTTCCCTCAGATCTGATAATATTGGAGTCGCAATGTTTGGATGTGATACTCAGAATGGATTGGCTATCGATGTATGGAGGGAACATTGATTGCGCCAGTAAGACGATTTTGCTTACCACCCCAAAAGGAAGAAGGATCAAGTATGTATCCCGGCATGTTTCAAATAGGACGCAAGTAAATTCCTTATCTGGAGTTGTACAGGAGGAAGTACCAGTGGTGAAGGAATTTCCGGATGTATTTCCAGAAGAGTTGCCAGGCATGCCACCGGATAGAGACATTGAGTTTTTGATTGAACTTTTTCCAGGCACAGGGCCAATATCTAAGAGACCGTATAGAATGCCCGCAAAGGATTTGGAAGAAATTAAGAAGCAGATTAAGGAGTTACTGGATAAAGGTTATATTCGCCCAAGTTCGTCACCTTGGGGATCACCAGTACTCCTAGTGGAGAAGAAGGATGGAATCGTTAAGGATGGTTGTTGATTATCGAGGACTGAATGAGGTGACGATCAAGAATAAGTACCCACTGCCGATGATCAATGATTTGTTTGACCAGCTGCAAGGAGCTAAGGTATTTTCCAAGATCGATTTGCGATCAGGGTATCACCAGCTGAAGATTCGAGAGCAGGATATACCTAAGACAACTTTTACCACAAGATATGGGCTGTATGAGTATACCGTTATGTCATTTGGCCTGACTAACGCACGTGCCTATTTTATGAACATGATGAATAAGGTGTTTATGGAGTTTTTGAATAAGTTCGTCGTGGTGTTCATTGATGATATTCTGGTCTACTCGAAGAATGAAGAAGAACATAAAGAGCATTTGCGTTTGGTACTTGGGAAGCTCAAAGAACATCAGTTATACGCCAAGTTCAGCAAGTGTGAGTTTTGGCTGAAGGAAGTTGGATTTCTTGGACATGTTATATCCGGAGAAGGATTAGCGGTAGACCCCACCAAGGTTGTCACTGTGACAAATTGGGAGTCACCTACGACAGTTGGAGAGATCCGGAGTTTTCTTGGACTCGCAGGATATTACCGGAGGTTCATTGAGAATTTCTCAAAGATTGCAAAGCCTATGACGGAGTTGTTGAAGAAGGACACCAAATTCAATTGGACTGAGGAATGTGAGGCCAGTTTTCAGGAGTTGAAGAAACGCTTGGTTACATCACCAGTGTTGATTCTGCCAGATCAACGCAAAGATTATGAAGTATACTACGATGCTTCACGTCGAGGACTTGGAGCCGTACTTATGCAGGAGGGAAGAGTTGTTTCATATGCCTCACGACAACTTAAACCCCATGAGTTAAACTATGCTACGCATGATTTGGAGTTAGCAGCCGTAGTGCATGCGTTGAAGACATGGAGACATTTTCTCATCGGAAACCATTGTGAGGTATACACGGATCACAAGAGTTTGAAGTATATCTTCACGCAGAAGGAGCTGAATCTCAGGCAGAGGAGATGGTAAGAGCTCATTAAGGATTATGATATGAGATTGCATTATCATCCAGGAAAGGCTAACGTAGTAGCCGATGCGTTGAGCCGCAAGAGTCATGTAAATACCCTCATGACCGAATACTTACCCAACCAGTTAGCAGAAGACCTTCACGAGCTATGTTTGGAAATAGTTCCGAGAGGTTATGTAGCAGCTTTGGAGATTCAGTCTACTTTGATGGATAACATCAGAGAAGCTCAGAAGACGGACAAGGAGATTGCCGAGATAAAGGAAAGGATGAGCAAAGGAAAGGCTAAAGGATTTCGTGAGGATGAGCATGATACCTTATGGTTTGAGGACCGCGTATATGTGCCAAATGATCAGAAGATCAGGAAGTTGATTCTGCAAGAGGCCCATGATTCGCCATATTCGATTCACCCAGGTAATACCAAGATGTATCTGGATTTGAAGGACAGTTTCTGGTGGACCGGAATGAAGAAGGATATTGCGGAGTATGTAGCAGTTTGTGATGTATGTCAGAGAGTGAAGGCATAACATCAGAAGCCAGCCGGATTGCTACAACCCTTGCCGATACCCGAATGGAAGTGGGATAAACTATGGATTTTATCACGGGATTACCGAGGACTCGTTCAGGCTATGACTCGATATGGGTTGTAGTCGCTCGTTTGACGAAAGTAGCTCATTTCATCCCAGTAAAGACCACTTACACCAGTGCTAAGTTGGCAAAGATATACATGACCAGGATCGTATGTCTGCATGGAGTTCCGAGGACCATTGTATCAGATAGAGGAACCCAGTTTACTTCAAATTTTTGGAATCAGTTGCATGAAACTTTGGGAACCAGACTAGAGTTCAGTACAGCTTTTCACCCGCAGACAGATGGACAGATTGAGAGAGTAAATCAGATTCTGGAGGACATGTTGAGAGCTTGTGCGCTAGACTATGGATCTAGTTGGGATGATAATTTGCCTTACGCATAGTTCTCTTATAACAACAGTTATCAAGCCAGTTTGAAGATGGCCCCTTTCGAAGCCCTGTACGGAAGGAGGTGCAGACCATCGTTTTGTGGGACAAAGTTGGAGACCGACAGTTGTTTGGACCAGATTTGATTAAAGGGTCTGAAGAGAAGGTTAAGCTGATTCGCGATAAACTCAAGGTAGCCTAGTCCAGGCAGAAGAGTTATGCGGATTCTAAACGCAAGGAGACAATTTACGAAGTTGGAGACAGAGTGTATCTTTGTGTATCCCCACTTCAAGGAGTGAAGCGCTTTGGAGTTAAGGGAAAGTTAGCGCCACGTTTTGTGGGACCATACAGAGTTTTGGAACGTATGGGAGAAGTTGCTTACAAGTTGCAATTGCCCGAGGGATTGTCAGGAGTTCATGATGTGTTCCACGTTTCTCAGTTGAAGAAGTGCCACGCGGAGATGGCTGATATTCCTCTGAGAGATACAGTGCCGCTGGAAGCGATACAGTTGGATAGCGATTTGACATATGAGGAGAAACCAGTCAAGATACTCGAGTTTGCCAGCCGAGTTACGCACAACAAGGTTATCAAGTTTTGCAAGGTTTAGTGGAGTCGCCATACCGAAGATGAAGCCACCTGGGAGCGAGAACAAGACCTACGGAAGGATCACTCTCACCTATTTTCTAGCCAACCCGAATCTCGAGGGCGCGATTCATCTTAAGGGGGGTAGGTTTGTAACATCCCAAATTTTCAATTTGGAATGTTATACATTAGATCATCATTGCATATTATATTTTATTGCATTTTGTTTTGATCCTAGAAATTCTATGCAACTCAAGGACCCACGGAGAGAGTTGGGGGTTTCGTTATTTTCATATTTGAGTTTTCTCAAATCTTGAAAAGGAGGATCATTTGGTTTTGATTATTTTCCCTTCCTAATATTTAAAAAATAAAAATATATGAGAGGAGATAAAATGACTTCTCCAAAATAGATGAAATATTAGAGGAAAAATATTAAAAATCAAATAAATATTTTATTTGGATTTTATTGCAATTTTATTTGAATTAGAAAAATTGCACGTTTTCAAAATTTCATTATAGGGCCAAGAAAATGTTCACCTTGTTCTAAATATTTCATTTAGACGGTGAAAATTTGTTTTGGCATTTTTAGATTTTTATTTTATTTTCTAGGATTTATTTAAGTTTTGGCAAAATTATTTTAAAAAAAATCCGTTCGGACCGACCAGGCCGAAGGCCCAGCCGCTCGTCGCCTCGCTCGCGCCCGCCGTGGCCAAGCCGGACTCCACCAGAGTCCGGGAGTCCGCCGCCGCCCCGGTGCCCCTTCCCCAAGCCGACCCCGCCCCCTCCCCCTTAAATACTGCCCCACCCCGCCGCCACCTCCTAGTCCCGCCCGCCGCTCGCAGCCCGCAGCAGCAGCAGCCGCCGCCGCTTGCCGCGCCTGCCGCCGCCGCGCAGCTCGCCGCCGCCGCCCGCTCCGCCCGCCTGCCGCCGACGCCACCCAGCCCCGCCGGAGCCCCGAGCCCCACCGGATCCGACGAGGTAGCCGGCCGCCGCCGGTTTCCCTTAGAAAACCGATCCGGTTTTTTTAAGAAAACCCTAGTTTGTTTTTTAGAATAGATCGGTTTTATTTTTTTCGGTATATTTATTTAGCGGACGTTCATCTGTACGTTCGTTTTAGCGAACGGTGTTCACTCGTTAGCCGCACACAGCGAACGTTCGTTCGTTAGCCTGTTCGTCGGATTTTTTTTCTCGGATTTTCCGCGATTATCTTCGATCGCGATTTCTGATCCGATTTTCGTTCTAGTATAACTTTTCGCTCGTTTATCGGAATCAGGCGATTCAAGCGCCTAGAGTTTCGTATCAAAACCCTCTTTCTGTGTAACCAACTTAAATAAGTTTTTGCTACTGTAAAATTTGACTTTAGTCCAGATTAGTAAACGAAGCTTGTTTCTTTCGCCGTTTGAGTTTTGTTGCTTCGTTTGATTTTATTCTTTTTCCAAACCGGAGTTCTTAAGTTGAACTTTCTGGTTAGATCTTTAATTGAGTTCTACCCATGCCCTTGCTTGATTGCTTATTGTATGCTTGTTTGTTTGCGATAGAGTACCCGGAGTGTGAAGCGTGCTACTACGAGTCTCTAGGTATTGCGGATCATCAGCAAGGCAAGTAACACTTTGATCATACCTCTTTACTACCCAGTTTTATTGCATTAGATCAACCTCAAACAATTGCATGGTTAGGATCTGAATTAAATTGTGGGTTTGGGAAGTAGATGAGGTAGTACCTATTCACCTGTTTATTATCAAACCTTGGGAGTTACTTCTACGTCGCTTATATTGCTATGCTATGCTCGTAGACGTGGATTGGGTTTGAGTGTATCCATGAAAGATGTGAGATTGTTAATTAATGGTTCAACTTAAGGTGGCAACTTAAATACACATCTGGGTGGATTGAGGCACCTGGGGAATTCCAGTGATTGCCTGTATTTGCGGAAATCCCGGGGTACCGTGTGATTCTCCTATGGACTGCAACCCAGGCTCAAACGGATCATAAGATTATTCATGCTAGAAACTTCCGTGTGCAGCCACAAGCTGTTATGGGCTCTAGCATAGTTGATTAAGTTGTGTGAACTCTTACAGTGGTAGACTAGCAGATGTAGGGGATGTAGGTGTACCGGTCTACCCATCGTAAGGTGCTAACGCTTCTGAAAGACTGTGTCTCGGTCATCCGTTTCTCAAACATTTTGTAGTGCGAGAAATCCGACGGAGGTGATCGAGTCTTGTGGGGAAAAGTGCACAAACCTCTAGAGTGTACAAACTAATCATGGTTAGCCGTGTCCCCGGTTATGGACATCTTTAGTATCTGGTTCTTGGATTATCATGTGGATCTCATCACTCTTAATAATAAAACTTGATTGGGTTATTATTATTTTTAATTGGGATTGAGATGGGGTTTACCATTCTCAATGTTTAACAACCACCATGATAGTTAAATAAAACTTATTCCTTTTAGCTGTTTCCTACTCGGTCTACAGCTTGGTTTGAAATGATGCAGTAGGGAAAAATTGGCTTTTCGCAGAACATATTAACCATACAGCCTCCACCAGCCATATATGCATATAATGATAGGATTATTCTGTTCACTACTCTCTTGTGTTACATTGCCAGCATATTCCATGTGCTGACCCATTTTCGGGCTGCAACGTATCATGTTGCAGACTTTTTCAGACGACGAGTAAGGAGCCTTAGGTCGTGATCTTTCACTCAGTGATGCCGTTGGAGTTGATGGACTCACTTTATCTTCCAAGCCTTCCGCTGTTATCGTAATTAGTTGGCCTTAAGCCATATTTATTGTAATAAGTTCTCTTTTGAGACATTTGATGTAATAAGTGTGTGATTGCTACTCTGTTATAAATCCTTCAAGTACTATGTGTGTCAGCATTACTGATCCAGGGATGACACTTATGCACAGAGATCGGACTGTTTGAGGTCTGGTCGCTACAGGAGGAGTCTTCTTGATGAAGTTGTTCTTGTTGGGGAAGGACTTGGCTTTGTCTTTTCGGATAAGCTTTCCACCATTGTCTTCCCGCTTCTCGTAAGGGCACTCCGCAACAAAGTGGCTCACATTGCCACAATTATAGTATGTCCTCACACGTTGCTTGCCCTTGGTGCCACTTGAGTTGTTCTTGTTGAAGTTGGGCCTTGAGTTCTTCTTGCTCCAAAATTGCCTTGAAGTGAGAACCCTGTGCTCATGATAAGCATATTTTGTATCTTCGGGGTTACTCTCCTCTTCTTCCTCTTCATCCTCTTCTTCACACTAACCTTGGCCTTCAAAGGAAGGGTGGATTTCTTTACCCGTTGAGAGCGCATCACCGCATTGTCGGCGGTCTTGTCTAAGATTCTCATAGCAACAAACTCATCGAACACTTCACTTGAGGACAAGGTATGAAAGTCCGTCCTTTGACGGATGACGGATGACATGGCCTTATGGTAGGGCATCATGGCATTGAGAAACTTGCGCTTGATCCAATTGTCATCCGTATCCTTGCTCCCATGATCTCGGAATGAGACCGCGAGAGTGGTTAATCTCCGGTAGAGGTCAGGAGGTTCTTCATATTCATTCATCGCAAACTCATCGACTTCATCTTGCACCACTTCATATTTGGAGGATTGAATGCTTGCGCTTCCCTTGTAAATGGAAACAACATGTTGCCATGCTTCCTTGGCCACGGTGAAAGGTCGGAGATGCGCAGTATCCTCGGGTGGAATTGCATCTTGGATAATGAAGAGAGTGGACTCGTTGAATTGATGATCCGTGGCTTCTCTAGGAGTGAGGTTGCTTGGGTCATGCGGGTAGAAACCTTGCTCAATAATTCTCCAAAGATTAGTAGAACCATGATTTAAATGATGTTTAAAATGGTAGACCCAAGAGGCAAAATCCTCATGACAGCCACTCTTAGCACTTGGTTGTTAATAAATCGCTTCGTAATGCTTAGCATAATTTTAAAATTTTAAAATTCCTACGCTCACCAAGATCCATCTATGGAGTATACTAGCAACGAGGGGGAAAGGAGTGCATCTACATACCCTTGTAGATCTCGAGCGGAAGCGTTCAATGAACGTGGATGACGGAGTCGTACTCGCCGTGATCAAATCACGATGACCGAGTGGCCGAACGGACGGCACCTCCGCGTTCAACACACGTACGGGATGCAGCGACGTCTCCTCCTTCTTGATCCAGCAAGGGGGAAGGAGAGGTTGATGGAGATCCAGCAGCACGACGGCGTGGTGGTGGATGTAGCGGGATCTCGGCAGGGCTTCGCCGAGCTTCTGCGAGAGGGAGAGGTGTTGCAGGGGAGGAGGGAGGCGCCCAGGGGCTGTAGTGCTGCTGCCCTCCCTCCCCCCCACTATATATAGGCCCCTGGGAGGGGGGGGCGCCGGCCTAAGAACCCATCTAATGGGGGGGCGGCGGCCAAGGGGGAGGGGGTGCTTCCCCCCCCAAGCCAAGTGGGGCGCCCCCCCCCCACCCTAGGGTTTCCAACCCTAGGCGCAGGGGGGAGGCCCATGGGGGGCGCCCCAGCCCACTAAGGGCTAGTTCCCTTCCCACTTCAGCCCATGGGGCCCTCCGGGATAGGTGGCCCCACCCGGTGGACCCCCGGGACCCTTCCGGTGGTCCCGGTACAATACCGATAACCCCCGAAACTTTCCCGGTAGCCGAAACTGGACTTCCTATATATAATTCTTCACCTCCGGACCATTCCGGAACTCCTCGTGACGTCCGGGATCTCATCCGGGACTCCGGAGAACTTTCGGGTTTCCGCATACTAATATCTCTACAACCCTAGCGTCACCGAACCTTAAGTGTGTAGACCCTACGGGTTCGGGAGACATGTAGACATGACCGTGACGCCTCTCCGGTCAATAACCAACAGCGGGATCTGGATACCCATGTTGGCTCCCACATGTTCCACGATGATCTCATCGGATGAACCACGATGTCGAGGATTCAATCAATCCCGTATACAATTCCCTTTGTCAATCGGTATGTTACTTGCCCGAGATTCGATCGTCGGTATCCCAATACCTTGTTCAACCTCGTTACCGGCAAGTCTCTTTACTCGTACCGTAATGCATGATCCCGTGACTCACTCCTTACTCACATTGAGCTCATTATGATGATGCAATACCGAGTGGGCCCAGAGATACCTCTCCGTCATACGGAGTGACAAATCCCAGTCTCGATCCGTGCCAACTCAACAGACACTTTCGGAGATACCCGTAGTGTACCTTTATAGTCACCCAGTTACGTTGTGACGTTTGGCACACCCAAAGCACTCCTACGGTATCCGGGAGTTGCACGATCTCATGGTCTAAGGAAAAGATACTTGACATTGGAAAAGCTCTAGCAAACGAACTACACGATCTTTGAGCTATGCTTAGGATTGGGTCTTGTCCATCACATCATTGTCCTAATGATGTGATCCCGTTATCAATGACATCCAATGTCCATAGTCAGGAAACCATGACTATCTGTTGATCAACGAGGTAGTCAACTAGAGGCTTACTAGGGACACGTTGTGGTCTATGTATTCACACATGTATTACGATTTCCGGATAACACAATTATAGCATGAACAATAGACAGTTATCATGAACAAAGAAATACAATAATAATCATTTATTATTGCCTCTAGGGCATATTTCCAACAGTCTCCCACTTGCACTAGAGTCAATAATCTAGTTAAATTATGATGAATCGAACACCCATTGCGTCCTGGTGTTGATCATGTTTTGCTCTAGGGAGAGGTTTAGTCAACGGATCTGCTACATTCAGGTCCGTATGTACTTTACAAATATCTATGTCTCCATTTTGAACACTTTCACGAATGGAGTTGAAGCGACGCTTGATATGCCTGGTCTTCCTGTGAAATCTGGGCTCCTTCGCAAGGGCAATAGCTCCAGTGTTGTCACAGAAGAGAGTCATCGGGCCCGACGCATTGGGAATCACCCCTAGGTCGGTAATGAACTCCTTTATCCAGACTGCTTCTTGCGCTGCCTCCGAGGCTGCCATGTACTCCGCTTCACATGTAGATCCCGCCACGACGCTTTGCTTGCAACTGCACTAGCTTACTGCTCCTCCATTCAAAATATACACGTATCCGGTTTGTGACTTTGAGTCATCCAGATCTGTGTCGAAGCTAGCGTCGACGTAACCCTTTACGACGAGCTCTTCGTCACCTCCATAAACGAGAAACATATCCTTAGTCCTCTTCAGGTACTTCAGGATATTCTTGACCGCTGTCCAGTGTTCCATGCCGGGATTACTTTGGTACCTTCCTACCAAACTTACGGCAAGGTTTACATCAGGTCTGGTACACAGCATGGCATACATAATAGACCCTATGGCCGAAGCATAGGGGATGACACTCATCTTTTCTCTATCTTCTGCCGTGGTCGGGAATTGAGCTATGCTCAATTGCACACCTTGCAATACAGGCAAGAATCCCTTCTTGGACTGATCCATATTGAACTTCTTCAATATCTTGTCAAGGTTCGTACTCTGTGAAAGACCAATGAGGCGTCTCGATCTGTCTCTATAGATCTTGATGCCTAATATATAAGCAGCTTCTCCAAGGTCCTTCATTGAAAAACACTTATTAAAATAGGCCTTTATACTTTCCAAGAATTCTATATCATTTCCCATCAATAATATGTCATCCACATATAATAAGAGAAATGCTACAGAGCTCCCACTCACTTTCTTGTAAACACAGGCTTCTCCATAAGTCTGTGTAAACCCAAACGCTTTGATCATCTCATCAAAGCGAATGTTCCAACTCCGAGATGCTTGCACCAGCCCATAGATTGAGCGCTGGAGCTTGCATACTTTGTTAGCATTCTTAGGATCGACAAAACCTTCCGGCTGCTTCATATACAATTCTTCCTTAAGGAAGCCGTTAAGGAATGCCGTTTTGACGTCCATCTGCCATATCTCATAATCATAGTATGCGGCAATTGCTAACATGATTCGGACGGACTTCAGCTTCGCTACGGGTGAGAAAGTCTCATCGTAGTCAACCCCTTGAACTTGTCGATAACCCTTAGCGACAAGTCGAGCCTTATAGATGGTCACATTACCATCCGCGTCTGTCTTCTTAAAGATCCATTTATTTTCTATGGCTCGCCGATCATCGGGCAAGTCAGTCAAAGTCCATACTTCGTTTTCATACATGGATCCTATCTCGGATTTCATGGCTTCTAGCCATTTGTCGGAATCCGGGCTCGCCATCGCTTCTTCATAGTTCGAAGGTTCACCGTTGTCTAACAACATGATTTGCAGGACAGGGTTGCCGTACCACTCTGGTGCGGAACGTGTCCTTGTGGACCTACGAAGTTCAGTAGTAACTTGATCCGAAGCTTCATGATCATCATCATTAACTTCCTCCCCAGTCGGTGTAGGCACCACAGGAACATCTTCCCGCGCTGCGCTACTTTCCGGTTCGGAAGGGGTGACTATCACCTCATCAAGTTCCACTTTCCTCCCACTCAATTCTTTCGAGAGAAACTCTTTCTCCAGAAAGGACCCGTTCTTGGCAACAAAGATCTTGCCTTCGGATCTGAGGTAGAAGGTATACCCAATGGTTTCCTTAGGGTACCCTATGAAGACGCATTTTTCCGACTTGGGTTCGAGCTTTTCAGGTTGAAGTTTCTTGACATAAGCATCGCATCCCCAAACTTTTAGAAACGACAGCTTAGGTTTCTTCCCAAACCATAATTCATACAGTGTCGTTTCAATGGATTTCGACGGAGCCCTATTTAAAGTGAATGCGGCAGTCTCTAAAGCATAGCCCCAAAATGAGAGCGGTAAATCGGTAAGAGACATCATAGATCGCACCATATCCAATAGAGTGCGATTACGACGTTCGGACACACCATTTCGCTGAGGTGTTCCAGGCGGCGTGAGTTGTGAAACAATTCCACATTTCCTTAAGTGTGTACCAAATTCGTGACTTAAATATTCTCCACCAAGATCTGATCGTAAGAACTTTATTTTCCTGTCACGTTGATTCTCAACCTCACTCTAAAATTCCTTGAACTTTTCAAAGGTTTCAGACTTGTGTTTCATTAGGTAGACATACCCATATCTACTTAAATCATCAGTGAGAGTGAGAACATAACGATATCCTCCGCGAGCCTCAACACTCATTGGACCACACACATCAGTATGTATGATTTCCAATAAGTTGGTTGCTCTCTCCATTGTTCCGGAGAACGGAGTCTTGGTCATCTTAACCATGAGGCATGGTTCGCACATGTCAAATGATTCGTAATCAAGAGACTCCAAAAGTCCATCTGCATGGAGTTTCTTCATGCGTTTGACACCAATGTGACCAAGGCGGCAGTGCCACAAGTATGTGGGACTATCATTATCAACTTTACATCTTTTGGTATTCACACTATGAATATGTGTAACATCACGTTCGAGATTCATCAAGAATAAACCATTAACCAGCGGGGCATGACCATAAAACATATCTCTCATATAAATAGAACAACCATTATTCTCGGATTTAAATGAGTACCATCTCGAATTAAACGAGATCCAGATACAATGTTCATGCTCAAAGATGGCACTAAATAACAATTATTGAGGTTTAAAACTAATCTCGTAGGTAAAGGCAGAGGTAGCGTGCCGACGGCGATCACATCGACCTTGGAACCATTCCCGACGCGCATCGTCACCTCGTCCTTCGCCAGTCTCCGCTTATTCCGCAGCTCCTGTTTTGAGTTACAAATATGAGCAACCGCACCGGTATCAAATACCCAGGAGCTACTACGAGTACTGGTAAGGTACACATCAATTACATGTATATCACATATACCTTTGGTGTTGCCGGCCTTCTTGTCCGCTAAGTATTTGGGTCAGTTCCGCTTCCAGTGACCACTTCCCTTGCAATAAAAGCACTCAGTCTCAGGCTTGGGTCCATTCCTTGGCTTCTTCCCGGCAACTGGCTTACCGGGCACGGCAACTCCCTTGCCGTCCTTCTTGAAGTTCTTCTTACCCTTGCCTTTCTTGAACTTAGTGGTTTTATTCACCAGCAACACTTGATGTTCCTTTTTGATTTCTACCTCCGCTGAATTCAGCATTGAATATACCTCAGGAATGGCCTTTTCCATCCCCTGCATCTTGAAGTTCATCACAAAGCTCTTGTAGCTCGGTGGAAGCGACTGAATAATTCTGACAATGACCGCGTCATCCGGGAGATTAACTCCCAGCTGAGATAAGCGGTTGTGTAACCCAGACATTCTGAGTATGTGCTCACTAACAGAACTATTTTCCTCCATTTTACAGCTGAAGAACTTGTCGGAGACTTCATATCTCTCGACCCGGGCATGAGCTTGGAAAACCATTTTCAGCTCTTCGAACATCTCATATGCTCCATGTTTCTCAAAACGCTTTTGGAGACCCGGTTCTAAGCTGTAAAACATGCCGCACTGAACGAGGGAGTAATCATCAGCACGTGATTGCCAAGCGTTCATAACGTCTTGGTTCTCTGGGATTGGTGCTTCACCTAGCGGTGCTTCTAGGACATAATCTTTGTTGGCAGCTATGAGGATGATCCTCAGGTTTCGAACCCAGTCCGTATAGTTGCTGCCATCATCTTCAGCTTTGTTTTCTCTAGGAACACGTTGAAGTTGAGGACAACGTGGGCCATTTGATCTACAAGACATATTGTAAATATTTTAGACTAAGTTCATGATAAATAAGTTCATCTAATCAAATTATTCAATGAACTCCCACTCAGATAGACATCCCTCTAGTCATCTAAGTAAAACATGATCCGAGTTAACTAGGCCGTGTCCGATCATCACGTGAGACAGACTAGTCAAGATCGGTGAACATCTCCATGTTGATCGTATCTTCTATACGACTCATGCTCGACCTTTCGGTCCTCCGTGTTCCGAGGCCATGTCTGTACATGCTAGGCTCGTCAAGTCAACCTAACTGTATTGCGTGTGTTCCGAGGCCATGTCTGTACATGCTAGGCTCGTCAACACCCGTTGTATGCGAACGTTAGAATCTATCACACCCGATCATCACGTGGTGCTTCGAAACAACGAACCTTCGCAATGGTGCACAGTTAGGGGGAACACTTTCTTGAAATTATTATAAGGGATCATCTTACTTACTAACGTCGTTATAAGCAAATAAGATGCAAAACATGATAAACATCACATGCAATCAAATAGTGACATGATATGGCCAATATCATTTTGCTCCTTTGATCTCCATCTTCGGGGCACCATGATCATCTTCGTCACCGGCATGACACCGGGATCTCCATCATTGTGTCTTCATGAAGTTGTCACGCCAACGATTACTTCTACTTCTATGGCTAACGCGTTTAGCAACAAAGTAAAGTAATTTACATGGCGTTATTCAATGACACGCAGGTCATACAAAAAATAAAGACAACTCCTATGGCTCCTGCCGGTTGTCATACTCATCGACATGCAAGTCGTGATTCCTATTACAAGAATATGATCAATCTCATACATCACATATATCATTCATCACATCTTCTGGCCATATCACATCACATAGCACATGCTGCAAAAACAAGTTAGGCGTCCTCTAATTGTTGTTGCAAGTTTTTACATGGCTTGTATAGGTTTCTAGCAAGAACGTTTCTTACCTACGTAAAACCACAACGTGATATGCCAATTTCTATTTACCCTTCATAAGGACCCTTTTCATCGAATCTGTTCCGACTAAAGTGGGAGAGACAGACACCCGCTAGCCACCTTATGCAACTAGTGCATGTCAGTCGGTGGAACCTGTCTCACGTAAGCGTACGTGTAAGGTCGGTCCGGGCCGCTTCATCCCACAATACCGCCAAAACAAGATAAGACTAGTAGCGGCAAGAAGAATTGGCAACATCTACGCCCACAACTGCTTTGTGTTCTACTCGTGCATAGTAACTACGCATAGGCCTGGCTCATGATGCCACTGTTGGGGATCGTAGCAGAATTTTAAAATTTCCTACGCATCACCAAGATCCATCTATGGAGTATACTAGCAACGAGGGGAAAGGAGTGCATCTACATACCCTTGTAGATCGCGAGCGGAAGCGTTCCAATGAACGAGGTTGATGGAGTCGTACTCGCCGTGATCCAAATCACCGATGACCGAGTGCCGAACGGACGACACCTCCGCGTTCAACACACGTACGGAGCAGCGACGTCTCCTCCTTCTTGATCCAGCAAGGTGGAAGGATAGGTTGATGGAGATCCAGCAGCACGACGGCGTGGTGGTGGATGTAGCGGGATCTCGGCAGGGCTTCACCAAGCTTCTGCGAGAGGGAGAGGTGTTGCAAGGGGAGAGGGAGGCGCCAGGGGATGTGGTGCTGCTACCCTCCCTCCCCCACTATATATAGGCCCCCTGGGAGGGGGGGCGCTGGCCTAGAACCCATCTACATGGGGGGGCGGCGGCCAAGGGGGAAGGGGGGTGGCTTCCCCCCCAAGCCAAGTGGGGCGCCCCCCCACCCTAGGGTTTCCAACCCTAGGCGCAGGGGGGAGGCCCATGGGGGCGCCCCAGCCCACTAAGGGCTGGTTCCCTTCCCACTTCAGCCCATGGGGCCCTCCGGGATAGGTGGCCCCACCCGGTGGACCCCCGGGACCCTTCCGGTGGTCCCGGTACAATACCGATAACCCCTGAACTTTCCCGGTAGCCGAAAGTGGACTTCCTATATATAATTCTTCACCTCCGGACCATTCCGAAACTCCTCGTGACGTCCGGGATCTCATCCGGGAATCCGAACAACTTTCGGGTTTCCGCATACTAATATCTCTACAACCCTAGCGTCACCGAACCTTAAGTGTGTAGACCCTACGGGTTCGGGAGACATGTAGACATGACCAAGATGCCTCTCCGGTCAATAACCAACAGCGGGATCTGGATACCCATGTTGGCTCCCACATGTTCCACGATGATCTCATCGGATAAACCACGATGTCGAGGATTCAATCAATCCCGTATACAATTCCCTTTGTCAATCGGTATGTTACTTGCCCGAGATTCGATCGTCGGTATCCCAATACCTTGTTCAATCTCGTTACCAGCAAGTCTCTTTACTCGTACCGTAATGCATGATCCCATGACTAAATCCTTAGTCACATTGAGCTCATTATGATGATGCATTACCGAGTGGGCCCAGAGATACCTCTCCGTCATACGGAGTGACAAATCCCAGTCTCGATTCGTGCCAACTCAACAGACACTTTCGGAGATACCCGTAGTGTACCTTTGTAGTCACCCAGTTACGTTGTGATGTTTGGCACACCCAAAGCACTCCTACGGTATCCGGGAGTTGCACGATCTCATGGTCTAAGGAAAAGATACTTGACATTGGAAAAGCTATAGCAAACGAACTACACGATCTTTGAGCTATGCTTAGGATTGGGTCTTGTCCATCACATCATTCTCCTAATGATGTGATCCCGTTATCAATGACATCCAATGTCCATAGTCAGGAAACCATGACTATCTGTTGATCAACGAGCTAGTCAACTAGAGGCTTACTAGGGACATGTTGTGGTCTATGTATTCACACATGTATTACGATTTCCGGATGACACAATTATAGCATGAACAATAGACAATTATCATGAACAAAGAAATATAATAATAATCATTTATTATTGCCTCTAGGGCATATTTCCAACATAATTTAATACCGTCAAGAAACTCCTTAAACATGCCTTTGACCTTGGTCGGCATGGAGGTTTTCAATGTGTCCAAAGCCGCATTGAATTCCTCACGAGAGACCGAGGATCCCCCATCGGCCGTAGACGAGGATGGAATCACATCGGGGTGCACCTCCCCACCGTCTACGGTCTAAACCATACTCTTCGGATGATAAAGTCCTTAATAAAGAGACAAGGCTCTGATACCAATTGAAAGGATCGATATAGTTGACTAAAGGGGGGGTGAATAGGCAACTAACAATTTTTAGCTTTTCTTTACCAAATTAAACTTTGCATCAAAGTAGGTTGTCTAGATATGCAACTAGGTGAGCAACCTATATGATGCAACAATAACAAGCACACAAGCAAGAAAGGGATACAACACAATATAAGCTTGCACAAGTAAAGGTGAGAGATAACCAAGAGTGGAGCCGGTGGAGATGAGGGTGTGTTACCGAAGTTCCTTCCCTTTGAGAGGAAGTACGTCTCCGTTGGAGCGGTGTGGAGGCACAATGCTCCCCAAGAAGCCACTAGGGCCACCATATTCTCCTCATGCCCTCACACAATGCGAGATGCCGTGATTCCACTATTGGTGCCCTTGGAGGCGGCGACCGAACCTTTACAAACAAGGTTCGGGCAATCTTCACAAATTAATTGGAGGCTCCCAATGACACCACAAAGCTTCACTAGAATGGAATATGGCTCCACGGTGACCTCAAACATCTAGGGTGCTCAAACACCCAAGAGTAACAAGATCCGCAAGGGATTAGTGGGGGAATCAAATTTCTCTTGGTGGAAGTGTAGATCGGGCCTTCTCAACCAATCGCTAGAAAATCAGCAAGTTTGATTGGCTAGGGAGAGAGATCGGGCGAAAATGGAGCTTTGAGAAACAGTGGAGCTTGGGGAGGGAAGAGGTGGTCAACTTGGGGAAGAAGACCACCTTTATATAGTGGGGGAAAAGATCCAACTGTTACCCACTTCATCAGCCCGCGACCTGCAGTACTACGGCACAAACTCGCGGTACTACCGCAAGGCCTTGCGGTACTACCGCTGGATAGTGTGGTACTACCACTCCCGCGGCAGAGCCTAGACGAGGCCCTATTGCATTAAAGCAACGAGTGGTAGAACCGCCGGAGCGGTACTACCGCGCGTCCTTGCGGTACTACCGCAAGGCAGGGTTCGACTAGGCTGGGAAGGCACAGACTAATAAAATTACATCCGTGGCGACTTCCACTGAGTTTTGGTCTGTGCAAAAATCCGGGATGGTACTACCGCATATAGCGAGCGGGTGTAAAAAATTACTTCTGCGCCTACTTCCACGCACGTCAGTGTTCTGGGCCAGAGGCCACGGTACTACCGCTCCTCAGGAGCGGTACTACCGCATAGCGCGGTACTACCGCTTCCTTGGCCGGTACTACCACGGGCCACTGCAGTACTACTGCTCCCTTGAGCAGTACTACCGCACGCCACAGAACTATAGCACTTGGAGGCCTTCATTTTGTAAAGACACGGATAAACGGATGGTGCTCCAAAGAAGCAAAGGAAAGGTGGTGCAAAGGAACATACGTGTACGTGTTGATTCCACCCTAACCTTTCTGAAGCGAACCCCCTCTTAATAGTACGGCTTTCCTACGACTCCAATCCACTGAAAAGAAACGAAGAGAAACACCGTCTTCACTAGGCTTCGAGGGGCACTGAATCGTCTTGTGCCTAGACATGAGATATCTGAAATGCTCAATGCACACGATTAGTGCGCAAATGCATTGTCATCAATCACCAAGACCACATAGGGAGAAATATGCCCTTACAATTGTTTTGAGATATGAAGATGATGATATTAGAGTCATGCTTTGTGATTCCCGTAGCATGCACGTATGGTCTCCTAACTATGTAACCAAATTGTGGAGTTGAAGAAATAATTGTGTTAAGGTTTGTGATTCCCGTAGCATGCACGTATGGTCTCCTAACTATGTAACCAAATTGAAGCGCATTGTGTCTTGATTGTTTACCTTTGCGTGAAGGTCGGGGGCGCGTGATGGTTAACTCCTACCAACCTACCCCGTCGGGGCATGCGTAGTAGTACTTTCTTCGAGGGCCAATAAATTTTTTGCAATAAGTATGTGAGTTCTTTATGACTAATGTTGAGTCCATGGATTATACACACTCTCACCCTTCCACGTTGCTAGCCACTGCAGTATCGCGCAACTTTCTCCGGTGCATCAAAACCCACCATATGTCCTTCCTCAAAACAGCCACCATACCTACCTATTATGGCATTTTCATAGCCATTCCGAGATATATTGCCATCTAACTCCACCGTTCCGTTTATTACGACACACACCATCATTGTCATATTGCTTTGCATGATCATGTAGTTGGCATACTATCGTGGCTTGGCCACCCTTCTTATTATACATGACACTCTTGATCATTGCACATCCCGGTACACCGCCGGAGGCATTCATATATAGTCATATTTTTGTTCTAGTATCGAGTTGTAAGTAAATAAAAGTGTGATGATCATCATTATTAGAACATTTTCCCATGTGAGGATATGAATAAAGAGGCCAAGAAGTCTCAAGAGGCCAAAAGAGTCTCAAAAAAAGAGAAAAGGGTCTCCAAAAAAAGAGGAGCCTAAATAATGAGATAAAAAGAGAGAAGGGACAATGTTACTATCCTTTTCAACACTTGTGCTTCAAAGTAGCACCATGTTCTTCATGATAGAGAGTCTCCTATTTTGTCACTTTCATATATTGCTAGTGAGATTTTTTCGTTATAGAACTTGGCTTGTATATTCCAACGATGGGCTTCCTCAAATGCCCTAGGTCTTCATGAGCAAGCAAGTTGATGCACACCCACTAGTTTTCTTTTGAGCTTTCATACACTTATAGCTCTAGTGCATACATTACATGGCAATCCCTACTCACTCACATTGATATCAATTGATGGACATCTCCATAGTCCATTGATTTTCCTAGTTGATGTGAGACTTTCTCCCTCCTTTTGTCTATTACCACCTTCTATTCCACCCATAAGTGCTATGTCCATGGCTCACGCTCATGTATTGCGTGAAGAGTTGAAAAAGTTTAAGAATGTATAAGTATGAATACAATTGCTTGGCTGACACCGGGATGGGCATGATTTATACTTTGTGTTAAGAAGAGGGAGCATAAAAAGACTATATGATTTTGTAGGGATAACTTTCTTTAGCCATTTTATTTTTGAAGCTTAATGATTCGCTTTCTAGTATGCTTGAAGTATTATTGTTTTTATGTCAATATAAACTTTTGTTTTGAATCTTATGGATCTGAATATTCAAGACACAATAAAGAAAAATTACATGGATAAATATGTTAGGTAGCATTCCACATCAAAAATTCTGTTTTTATCATTCCTACTCGAGGACGAGCAGGAATTAAGCTTGGGGATGCTTGATACGTCTCCAACGTATCTATAATTTTTGATTGTTCCATGCTATTATATTACCTGTTTTGGATGTTTTATATGCATTAATATGCTATTTTATATTATTTTTGGGACTAACTTATTAACCTAGAGCCCGGTGCCAGTTTCTGTTTTTTTTCCTTGTTTTTCAGTTTCGCAGAAAAGAATATCAAACGGAGTCCAAACAGAATGAAACTTTACGATGATTTTTCTTGGACCAGAAGACACCCAGGGGACTTGGAGTCCAAGTCAGCGGAGCCGCGAGGCTGCCACAAGGGTGTAGGGCGCGCCCAGGGTGGTTAGGTCGCGCCCCCTACCTTGTGGGCCCCTCGCAGCCCCCCTGACCTACTTCTTCCGCCTATATATTCTCAAATATTCCAGAAACCCTAGAGGGGGCATCGAAACCACTTTTTCACCATCGCAACCTTCTGTATCCGTGAGATCCCATCTGGAGGCCTTTTCCGGTACTCTGCCGGAGGGGGATTCAACCATGGAGGGCTTCTACATCAACACGATTGCGCTTTCGATGAAGCATGAGTAGTTTACGACGGACCTATGGGTCCATAGTTAGTAGCTGGATGGCTTATTCTCTCTCTTTGATTCTCAATACCATGTTCTCCTAGATGTTCTTGGAGATCTATCCGATGTAATCTTCTTTTGCGGTGTGTTTGTCGAGATCCGATGAATTGTGGATTTATGATCAGCTTATCTATGAATATTATTTGAATATTCTCTGAATTCTTATATGCATGATTTGGTATCTTAGTAATTCTCTTCGAACTATCGGTTTTGTTTGGCCAACTAGATTGGTTTTTCTTGCAATGGAAGAAGTGCTTTTCTTTGGGTTCAATCTTGTGGTGTCCTCACCCAGTGACAAAGTAGGGGTAGCGAGGCACGTACTTTATTGTATTGTATTGTTGCCATCGAGGATAAAAAGATGGGGTTTTCATCATATTGCTTGAGTTAATTCCTCTACATCATGTCATCTTACTTAAGGCGTTACTCTCTTCTTCATGAACTTAATACTAGTAGATGCAGGCAGGAGTCGGTCTACTTGTGACGGACGTGATGCCTATATTGCATAATCATTGCCTTAGATATCGTCATAACCTTGCGCTTTTCTATCAGTTGCTCGACAGTAATTTGTTCACCCACTGTATTATTTGCTATCAAGAGAGAAGCCTCTAGTGAAACCTATCGTCCCCGGGTCTATTTTCCATCATACTAGTTTCCGATCTATTATTTTGCAATCTTTTACTTTCAAATCTATAAACCAAAACCCCATAAATATTTTATCTTTTGTTTATCTATCTCTATCAGATCTCACTTTTGCAAGTGACCATGAAGGGATTGGCAACCCCTTTATCGCGTTGGGTGCAAGTTGTTTGATTGTTTGTGCAGGTATTGGTGATTTGTGCGTTCATCTCCTACTGGATTGATACCTTGATTCTCAAACTAAGGGAAATACTTATCTCTACTTTGCTGCATCACCCTTTCCTCTTCAAGGGAAAAACCAACGCAAGCTCAAGAGGTAGCACCCCACGCTGGCCTCGTCGGCTTCTTGGCCACCCCTGCTGTCAGGCCTCCTCAGTGTCGCTGGGGGCGCTCCGGCACTTGTGCGGCGGGCACCCCATGCTGCTACAGAGACGAGCCGCGGAGGAGGTGCTGCTGGCACAGCATGACGCCCTCCGGCCGGCACAACAACAGGAACACATCATGCGACGGAGCCTCTCGAGCGCTGGCACAATGCATCGGCATGCCACCGCAGTGCATCGGTTGCCGACGCACACTAATTGATCGGTGAAATGCTCACGAAAGACATAATAGAAAGGAAGAGGAGATGGAATGAATAATATAGATAAATAATGCCACATGGGCAAAACCACGTTGAATTAGCATGAAAACCGCATTAGATGGTTCCAAGGACGAAATTTGTCCGTCTGAAAAGTTTAAGGTGCAAGTTGTCTGGTTTAAAAATTGAGGGATGAAATCCGCACTATGTGATTAGTTGAGGGACTAATAACCGCATTGGCAGTTATCGGCCGTTATGGTGACCAAAATGATAATTGCCAGCGTGTAAAATGAGATTTTTTTGAGAGAGAAATTTCCAATCTATTCATCAATCATGGCAGTACACAGAACATAAGAGGTAATAAAAATTACAACCAGGTCTATGGACCACCTAGCAAGGACTACAAGCACTGGAGTTAGCCGATGGCGCACCACCGTCATCGCCCCTCCATCACCGGAGCCGGGCAAACCTTTTTGTAGTACACAGTCGGGAAGTCGTCGTGCTAAGGCCTCAAAGGGCCAGCACACCAGAGCAGCAACCATCGCCGATGAAGCGAGTTGTAGATCGGAAAAATCAAACCTGAAACCACACAAACGAAGACGAACAAAAACTGGATCCAAATAGATCCAACGAAGACCAGCACCGAATGAATCCCATGAGATCCGACGGAGACACACCTCCACACATCCTCCGACAACGCTATTCGCACCATCGGAACGGTGTAAAATGAGATTTAAATAAGAGAAGTGTTGTGAAATTGGAATGTGTTGCCTAAGATTTGTTCTTATATTTTTCACAATACTGATTAATAATTTGGAAGATAACTTAACTTTTGCGCTGCTGCAAGAAGTGATGAGAGAATAATAACCTGGGCATCAATTAGAGATGCTTGTACTTAATCTTTATGCTGTTGTAGATGCTGCTCATTACGACAGGGTGAGGCCATATCCCCAGTGTTATTCAACATTGTGGCTGACATGTTGGCTATTCTGATTGAGCGCGCCAACCAAGACGGCTAGATTACATGAGTAGTGCCACATATAGTGGATGGTGGTCTCTCTATTCTGCAATTTGCCGATGACACCATTCTCTTTATGGAACATGACCTAGACAAGGCTAGAAACCTGAAACTTCTGTTGTCAGCGCTTGAACAAATGTCAGATCTTAAGATTAACTTCCATAAAAGTGAATTGTTCTGCTTTGGAGAAGCCGTTGAGGCAGCGGCCGATTATGCTGACCTTTTTGGTTGTGAACATGGATAGTTCCCAATTAAATATTTGGGTATACCAATTCATTATCGGCGTCTCACCATTGCGAAGTGAAAGCATGTAGAGGAGCGGCTAGAGAAACGCTTGAGCAGCTGGAAAGGCAAGTTGCTCTCAGTTGGAGGACGATTGGTTTTAATAAACTCTGTCCTCACAAATATGGTTCTCTGTGCTTTCGTTTTTCCAGCTCCCAAAAGGGGTCTTGCAAAGGCTGGACTATTTTAGGTCCAGGTTCTTTTGGCAAGTAGATGGTGAAAAGAAAAAATATAGGCTGGCCAAATGGAGCGTGGTTTGTAGGCCGAAAGACCAGAGTGGCCTCGGTATTCATGACCTACAGGTCAAGAATGAGGCCCTACTTAGTAAATGGGTTTTTCAAACTTCTTACTGGGGATAGTGTTTGGCAAACCATGTTGCGCAATAAGTATATAGGGCAAAAGGCAGTGTCTCAGGTATATTGGAAACCCGGAGACTCACACTTTTGGGCCGGCCTAATGGCGGCAAAGAAACATCTCTTTCGCTTTGGGTCTTTCTCTATAAAGGATGGGTCAAAGATTCTTTTTGGGAAGACATCTGGCTAGGCAATGCTAGTCTCCGAGAACAATACCCAGCCTTATACAACATTGCACACGATAGGAATAATACTATTGCGCAAGTGCTCCGCTCATCCCTGCCAAATATTTCGTTCAGGCAGGATCTGATTGGCACCCGACTTATGTCATGGAATAATCTCTTGTCTCGTCTGGATTCGATTAACCTGACACAAGGTCGTGATGTGTTTCGCTGGAACCTTACTACATCGGGATCTTTCACAGTAGACTCTATGTATCGTGTACTCATGCATTCTGAGGTACCGGTGAGTAATAACAAAAAAAAATTGGAAAGCGAAGGTACCAGTTAAAGTCAAAATATTCATGTGGTATTTCCGTAGGGGAGTTGTGCTAACAAAAGACAACCTCGGACGACGCAACTGGCCGGTAAGTAAGAAGTGTTGTTTTTGTACTCATGACGAGACAATTAAACACCTTTTTTCACTGTAAGTTTGCGCATTCTACGTGGTCAACCATCCAAATAACGTCAAATTTGTATCCACCCACAAATGTTGCCAATATTTTTGGTCATTGGCTGGACGGTATTTCAAATAGGTACAAAACGCTAATAAGGTGGGAGCGTATGCCTTACTATGGTCGCTTTGGCTATGTAGAAATGATGTTGTTTTTAACAAAAATGCTTCTCCTTTGCAGGTTATTTTCCGTTGTACGCACTCGCTTCATACGTGGTGTACACTACTACGAGCAGAGTACCAACCGCTATTCAAGGCGGTGTGTACGCTGTTGGAGCAGGTGGCTACGGAGGTTTTTGCCCAACATGGGCGGCAGCATAATCTCCAGATCGGTCCACCATCTCTTTCGACATAGGCATAGTGTCGGTCTATGGACTCTACTGTTGCCAAATTGTCGGTCTTTTATCTTTCAGTTTATCAAGTGTTTTACTGTGTGCATCCTAATTATGCAGAGGCCGGATGATACTCTTAATGCTTTGTATCACTTTGATGCTATATTTTGAGATAATAAAAGCGCCCTTTATCGGAAAAAGATATTGATTTTCGTAGGGGGACTGCTAATTGCATTATGCTTCATTTCTCTTCTGCTATTTTATATCAGGATCTCCCTATTTTGATGCTGCCATTTGTTGCGTTGTTGTGTACAGTCATCGTCTAAAATAATGATATTATTAACTACACATGACAATACGTTCGCCATGGATGTCTGGAGATAGTTGATTTTGTATTGTTGTGTTTGCGCAAATAATCAATAGGGATAAGTAGACATGCATGTTATATGTATGTGTGCCTATTAGCACCTTTCCCATGTTAAAATATGTCCATTCAGTTATGGTCATTGGTAAATAGAGTTTGGGAGTGGAAAGTATGGAGCATGTGCATTAACATTTATGGCATAATACTTTGACAGTTCATTTTTTATTCAGTATCGAATCCGCATATCAGGTTGCACTATGATATTTCTAACTGAAAATTGCCAATTCTAATAATACATCTTTTGGTGGAATTTCAAAACATTTTGTTGTTCTTTCAAGCATATAGCATTATATACAATCTGTACTTTGCTGTAAAATCCCTCGAGTGCATACTTTTATTATATATTTTCAAGTTCTCGAGCATATAAGATAACAACATGTAATTTTATTTTATTTTGCGCCGCCATGCTTCCCATTCTCTTGCATGGCATAAACATTGTTGTAGAAAACTTCCTTATATGCTCCCTGTCACCAAAATTTGTATACTATTTATTATTAGAACTAGATAGCTTGTATTGCCTATGTGCATTTGACACTAGAGGTAGTTAGCTTATATTATTAATCCCGGTAAGAGTTATGCAAGTTGACATGAGATAAATAGCATATATTCCCTGTGTGCGGAGTTATACATATTTACAGTGACTGGTTGGGCAAAGTAGTATGCAAAGTGTTTACAAAGAAATTTTTAGGTTGAACTGCACTAATTTTATTTTATTTTGAATATAAGACGACAATCATTTTTGCTAGATATGTACAACTATTGCCTTCATTCCCTCGATCCTCTGTAGTTTATTATGCAGGTAGCTTCAATGGAACACATTGGTGGAGCTTCTTCAGAGCCTGCTAAAAGTTTTGGGGATCTAATCTTTGCTCTAAGATATATGCATACAATTTGGACAGGAGCCCACCACCGTTTATTTATTGCTCCATTTTTTCCACTGGCAAGGTACGGTGGAGTTTTATATTTTCTCCATTTTTTATTTTAATTATCACACTGTTTTGTTTGTTGCTCTACATATTGTATAACTTTTCGCTATTATCACAACAATTGTCTTTTATTTTGAGTTAAAGCTGTTTCGCCTTTTGTAGATGTTATGGTACACACATGCAAAGTTTAGGTGTCTATAGTACATACTCCCAGCTTTGGGTTGTATATCAGTTGTTCAATTTCATACTGAATTCACATAAGTAGAGGTGTCGCGCTATTCGTCACCCTGGGTGAGGAATAGTTATTCTTCACCCCACTCAGTTTTAACATCAATGCACCATATTTCTACATCTCATAACTTTTGTCTTACTTCATATGTAAAAAGAGAAAGTAAGAAAATATATAATCACCATAAAAAATATATTATGTTACGTAAAATTACGAACGTAAAAACATAGTGTAAAATATACGTAAAATGTAATTTTTCCGGCCTTATGACCTATATTTTTTATGTGAAATTTTACGTAGTGAATCACTGGAGAGGCCAATAGGTGAAGTGGTGTTCCGCATTGAAGACGGCGAGGCTCAGCGGCATGAAGCAGTGGAGTCTCAGTGTTGTGCGCGGTCTGATCGACGCGCGCAGGCTGGTGGCGCTGTCTGGTGTCGTGGTGACGTCGACGGCAGATGGCTGACAGGATCTTTGCAGTGATTCCTCTTGAAGACGGGATGGCGGTGGCGGATCCTAGAGCGTGCGCAGGTGGTGCATGTTATGAGACGCCTAAACCGGATGGTCTTCAGGCCACTGGATTAGATTATGTCTGTTATACGGACATGACATATATTTATACTTGTAGGTGTAACGACTTTGTTCGTTTAAAAGGTGGCTAAGTTTTCACCATGTAATCAGCAAACTGAACTTGGTCCATTGGTTAACTCGTGCGCGTGTCTACCGTGTCGCCCCAATTTCGAGTCCCACCTCTCCCCTATTTCAAGTGCCATTTTTCCTTCGCCTTTTGCTTTATAGCACGTTGCTGGGCCAGCCCACCTTGCGTCCGGGCGAGCGCCAGCGGCGCGGACCTTCGCCTACAGCGCTCAATAGGAGCTAACCTATTTCAAGTGCCATTTTTCCTTCGCCTTTTGCTTTATAGCACGTTGCTGGGCCGGCCCACCTTGCGTCCGGGCGAGCGCCAGCGGCGCGGACCTTCGCCTACAGCGCTCAATAGGAGCTCCCCGATCGATCGGTAGGACACAGGTGAGGCATGGGTCGCGAGCGAGACTTGCGCGCCAGGAGGCCATGACAGCAGGCAACAGCGAAGAGAGAAGAGCAGGCCCATCATCTATCGCTAATGAAGCCTGATACTAACTAATAGAATACCCGTCCGTTGCCACGAGCCTTCTAATATTTTTGTTGGTTGTATATTGAAACATAATGCACTTCAAATTTCATATGTGTAGAAAAGATTTTCAGTAACAGTCGACAAATTTAATTGATGCAATGTATTTCCATTTTCGCACTTCACTTGCATCTCCATTATTTCTTTTTAGTTGCAATGTATTAAAAATGTAATTTGACAGCATATACATGAAGAGCATAAAATCATATACTCCCTCCGTTCCTAAATATAAGTCTTTTTAGAGATTCCAATACGGACTACATGCGGAGCAAAATGAGTGAATCTACGCTCTAAAATATGTCTATACACATCCATATGTAGTTCATATAAAAATCTCTATAGAGACTTATATTTAGAAACGGATGGAGCGCAAAATAATGCAACATATTCTTGTAACGGATAAATTATTATTATCTTGAATATAAATATAATGATGATAAAATAATTGCATGTATCCTGAATATGAAAATAAAATAGATAAATATACTTGTCTGTGCTTGTTGGAATATCAGCCAGCAGAGAATATAGGTTGTGAAATGTTATTTCAAGTGCATTATTGAAGTCCCTTGAAAATCTTAGTAATTTCAATATCTCATAGCCTCATTCTCCACCAAATGTGATGTAGAGAGTGAGTCCAGAATATATACATGGTATGCATGTGTTCCGATGGTGAACATGATATGAATGTGTATGGAAGCAAAATCTGCATACATTGGCCAGCCGCTAGATGCAAGCGCGTGACCACCTTGAGCTGAGTGGGTCACATCATGTTTTTTTTTAGTGGAGTGGGTCGCATCTCGCTTTGTAGCAACATAGGAAATTCTCTAGATCACTTGTTTGGCTATTCTCTTTAAAAGAATTTTTGCTATTTCTAGAATATTTGACACTTCTCTCATGGCATAATAGCCACTCCTCATAGTTCACAAGGGAGAAAGGAAAAGAAGCTAATCTGTTTTAGACAAATAAACAGCCTCCCTTGAAAAGGAAAAGCTACTCCTCACCTCTCACTACACAGGCGCATCACACATCCCTTATCCCCACCTCACAAGGCACAACTTCAGCAACTCACATGGCGTAGTCGTCGCTTTCTCTCCCCACCACTGCTCCTCTTGTCCCGCCACAGTGTCGTCTGCCGGCCCCTCTCCCAGCCTTGTGCCAGCCATCGCTTCCTCTCCCTGCCACTACACAGACCACCACCCCCTCACCTAGTCTGGTTGATCTAGTTGCTGGCCTAATACTATTGCCTACAGGCAGTGGCTGGTGGATCACACCGAACCGAGGGAAGCAACAACGACGCTGTAGGTAACAGGCATACACACCGTCGGTGGGCACCCGAAACAATGCCATCAAACATGCATGAGCGGCGACCTCGATCATGCCTCCCTGTAGGTTAATTCTTCCCCTTGTTATCGTGTTTTGTTAGAGGGATCTCAAATGAACTATTCATATTCAGCAAAAGAAAAAAAAACTCCCATGTATCTCTCAAATAATAACTCCGCAACAAATTTGCAGTGAACTTCAAGGCCGATATCAAATTTAATTGTTTATGACAAATCAAGAAAGAATTTCTAAGAGATAGTAACAACTGACCCAGTAGTCAATCGTTGATTGGAAATGTATGCTAATATGACTCGGAGATGCAATAGAACAACTAAAGGATTGCACTTGAAGATCTAATAGGAGAACTCTGAGCAGTCTACAGTCACAAATTGTTTAGGCCCTAGATCTCAAGTAGCAGCTCTAACAGGAAGGGAAAAAAGTGAACTATACTTCACAAGAAACAACAATATTGGATTTCTTGTTATCTTGAATACTACCAATTGGAAAGCAAAGAACAGAATATTTTCATTTATTTCTACTGTCTAGCAATCGCAAAGGTTTAAATGTAACATCAATAGCAAAAGGGCATGTGCATTGTAATGGGGCATGCATATTTAGTGGTTCAACTCCAATCATATATGAGTATACATTTAGGATCGTGTCTAAATATACATATCAAATTTTAGTAGTTCAAACATGTCTATTTCTTTTTTAAGTAGGAGAGATTTTTTAAGAAAAATATAGCCCCCCTAATGGCAACTTGCATATGAGCTTAAATAGATGTTAGTACTGAAAATGTCCCAATAATAGTCAAGAGGCTGGACCGTTTGATAAAAACTAATAGATTTGTAAAAAAACTAAAGTGAAATCGAATCATTTTATCTGGACACTGACGTGAGTTTGCAAAAAAGTTCTTAACATGAAAGAATGGAGTACACTCTCGAAGATTTCATAATCAATCTTGATTCTGTCTGACACTACAATATAAATTACAATTTCGGTAAAAAGTACATTTGCCATGCAAAAAATTATTGGAGGCACATATACATTTTTAGTTGTTGTAGCCTACATTTACATTGTCCTAATATAAATTTCAAAGCTCATGATGAATTTAGCATGAGCTCAGACTGAAATTCACTTCACACCCTGATGCTTATTCCCATTAGTATATATGTGTTTAAGCAACAAAATATGTGCTATTGAACGTAGTGCTAAAATGTGCACTGAAATCACACAAAGGGTCTATGATGGTTGTATGACAAATTTAGTCTAGATATTTGAGAAAAGTAAGTGCCATGCATATGTAATTTCTCTTTACTTGACGAAGAGCTCCTTTAGCACCAATTTCCAGTAAATCTATGCAATAATCACCTAAGCGGCTAGTACGTATAGGCAGAACTGGACAGCGCCTGTTTTTAGCATCCAACAACTCTGAAGAAACTGTCATCTAGTTCTTTTCTTTGTGAAGGAACTGTCATGTGGTTCTATCTGCACATAATTGACCCGAACAACAATGAGCTAGCCTAAAGACAATGAGAATGAAACATAGCAACTAAAAAAAGTCATGTTTCCATACAGTTAGCATTTCTCTTCTACCCAAATAAATTTGTGTTGCAACAATCTGTTCAACCTTGTCATATTTTGATGAAAAAAGAACATCAAGAACACATCAACCCAATTTCTTCAGTTGCCATTTTTTTCACATGGCACTCATGAATCACTGGTACGCGTCGGTCGTAAACAAACGGTTTTTGACCCTTTCCGCGACGGCATTTGGAACCGTCGCCAAGTGTGTGTGGGCGATAGGGGGGTCCTTCCCACATGACCCAGAAATCGTTGGGTATAGGCCCTCCTGGGATCCAGGCTGGGGCCGTGTGCGATAGGGCGAGGCATCGAAACCCAATCATTTCCGTAGGTATGTACATCCCACACGGTAATCCGAGAAAAACATTTCCGTAGGTATGTACATCCCACATGATGAATCCCAGAAAAACATTTCCGTAGGTATGTATATCACACACAGTCAATCCAAGGAATACGTTTCCGTTCCTATGTACATCCCACACAGTCAATTCAGGGAAAACGTTTCTGTTCGTATGTATATCACACACAGTCAATCAAGGAATACGTTTCCGTTCTTATGTACATCCCACACAGTCAATCCAGGGAAAATGTTTCCGTTCGTACGTGCATCCCACACAGATTTATGTGTAGGCGCGTGTGTGAAAGGTGTAACTATCACACACGGTCTGCCTTGGTTAACTGTTTGCTTTTATCAACTATATCACACACGATTTGATGAAGAAAACTGTGTGGCATTGGGCTATCAATCGCAAACGCTTTTATTGCTAGAACCGTTTGCAAAGGTCCATAACACATTTAGCAGGTTTATGAGTTTATAATTAATAATTCCAGTATTACGCAAATTCACATTTCATATCAAACAGTTGTTTGCCAATTTCATATCAGGCACATAAATATATTATAACATCACAATACGGTAGCTACATGAAAACAACACAGTAAAACATATAGCTAGTTCAACTTCATAAAAACAATATATTCATTTCCCTAATCGAGATCATCCAGACTCGTCTTATCCACCTCTGCTTTCAGTTCAGTAAGAACCTGTTTTGCATGGGCCAACTGGGAAAGTGCCTCCTCCTTCACCAACACCATCTTAGCAAAGTCTGATTTAAAAAATCTAAGCTTATTCTCCATCTTCAACTTTTTATCCCACAACTTGAAATATTCTTCAGCGTTGACAACAGTTTCTCTAAGCCTACGTCTGTTCTCTTCCTCATCCATGCTCCAGAGATTTGCTAGGCACATCTTTAAAGATTGTGGCCACTCTTGATCAACCCACTCCAAGTAAGAACACTTCCGTTCATCCTATAATATATAAAACTAGATCAGTAACAATTGTAGGGGAAATGGGTTTATAGAAACATAGAAAATCACCAATGCTTATTTTGAAAAACTGAAGAAACATGTTAATTATGACATATCTTCTCAAAAAGATCAATGTGCAAATGAAATAATTGGTACCGAGACAACAACCAAATTCTGGAATATCAGAAGCTATAATTAACTACAACAATGCTACAAGTTCTTACTCATGTACAATAAATAACAAATTAAACATTTTAGGAAGGTAAATATAACTGCAACAACATAGTGACAGTGTTTGGATGACATCAAATTGATACTAACACGTGTGTACATGCACAAATTTAGTAACATAGAACTAATAGCATTAAAGCCGCCCACTATGTATGCCAAAACTGGGGTAAAGACAACTTTGCTACATCTCGCACCGGTGCCCTGCACTGGTGAGCCGATGCAGCGGAAAAAAAATCAGGGACCCGGACTCCGGAGCACGTAGTTGCTCCGGTGCCCAGTTCCTTCGTGCCATAAAGATTTAGTATTTTACTGCTTGGCTGCTCGGATGTGTGGACCAACGTTAGCTGCACAAACTGCTGAAGCGGTGCCAAATAATTTTCTAATGGCACCACTGGTGAGATTGCAACAATTTAAGATACTAGGTACAAACTGTGACACTGTCTTAGGATGCGTTTGGTTGAAGGTGTGGTATGAATGGGTTGGGACCGTGACAGTGTCTGAATCACATCTAACAAATGATTCGTAACAACGAAAGAGGGTCTAACCTTCTCTGCACATGCCAGAAACTTCCTCCCACTGTCCACAGAATCAAAGGCAACTAGCTTAACGCATTAAGATTGATGGTGACAACGAGTAGATAGATCTTCAGCCATCCCGCTCCATTCGTTGCCACTGATGGTCCTAGGGAGCTACAAGAGGAAGAAATGACTCAAATCGACCGCCGGGTAAAAATCCTTCATTCCAAGTCAGAGCCCGAGAGAGAGAAGAGAGGCATACCCGGCTGGTGAAGGAGTAGTCGCTGGAGAGGTCTTTGAAGAAGACCATGGCGACCCCGGCGGTAGGATGCGAGACGGCGAGAGCGAGGAAGCGGCTATAGCTTAGCAAGGAAGGAAGGAAGGAGGAAACAGGGGAAATGTGACTTGTGGTCGGGGAGAAAAGGGGGTGGGGAAGGGAGGAAGGGGGCGGGGTAGATATTTTGGCGGTAGAACAAAATTTTGGAAATGTGGAGGGAAACATTGCACGCGGTGCCGCCGGACTATTCACTTTGAACGATTGTGTGCATCGCAAACGATTCTTCTGCTTTACGCGCATGGGATGAATTTGATAATTCAAATTTTAGTGGAAATTTCCCCGGGTACGTCATTGCATAATTTAACAGCGCTTGCTAATTTGGGCACTCAAAAGAGCATACAGCAGGCAGACCACACTTACTGAATCGAGCAATTTTAGTAATTAAACAGATCCAACTGACCTAAAAATTGCTCTAACAAAAGACCAGCATTAAAAACAAAGCATAAGTATGCATAATTTTAACAAATCCTCTGCCGCGCCGGCCTATGCATCGGAGACGTCGATGACTTGTCCTGGTGATATGCCGCCGTTGGTGGACTCCGTGTCCCCCCTGCTGAAGTCGACGGCGTCCTCGTCCTCATCCTCGTCCTCGGCGCCGTCCTCAAGGTTGTAGTACTCGTAGTAGTGGCTGCGCCAGAGCTCGTGTTGGTACTCCACCGTTGATTCCTCAATGGACAGACTCTTCTCTATCTCGACCTTGGGCACGCGCAACTCCTCCTCCCGGTGCTCCTCGATCTCCACCGCCTCCTGCATCTCCAGCTCCCGCTCGGCGACCTCATGAGGAAGCAGGTGCTCCATGGCCACCGTCGCCTTTTCAAACGTGGGTTGCGTGCTGGAGTCCAAGGTGGCCTGGAATATCTTGGCATGTGCATCCTCGATCTTGGCGTGGATGGCCTCGACCCGGGCCAGGGCGACATCAGCGGCATAGACGGCATCTCGAGCGCTCTCAGCATTTGCAGCCGCCGTTGCAGCAGCAGCTGCAGCCATCTCGGCTGTTGCAGCTGCCCTGTCGGCTGTCGCAGACGCCCTCTCGGCGGAAGCAACCGCGCTCAATGCGGATGCGGTGGCAATCTCGGCGTAGGCGGCCACGCTCTCGGCGCAGGCGGCGGCGCTCGGGGGGGGGGGGAGGCGACCATCGTACGGGCCTTCATGAAGCGTTTCACAGCGTCATCTTTGCAAGAAGGGGGTGCGGGAATGGTGATCGGGATCCATGGATTCGGGGGCTACCGGCACTGGAGTAGACGAGCCGGCGAAGCTTAAGGAGGGAGACTTAAATAGACCCAGATATTTTCATCGCAAACGGTTCCAAGAAAACAACTGTGTGTGATGTTGTAGATGTTTTTTATTAGCTGTGAAAGACGAATTTGGAGTAAAGTGCCAACGGATGGTGTTTTAAAAGAACGAGAAATTTTGTAGTACTAATACAACTGTCATGTCAAATTTTTGAAACATTAAGGGGTCATTTGACCTTTTAGACATTTAAGTGATTTTCTTGTCATTCAATGACCGTAATTGAAATTTGAACTACATGTACATGCAATAGCTAACCATAACGGTTTGAAAACTCATATTTCGTGTACTTGTGTGCGATTTAATTCCATGTGCAGTAAATTGGAAGGAATTTTCAAACATATTGGTCTAAGTGCTATGACACAATTAAGCATGGGGTGACATGGCATTTTATTTCCAAAAAATAAAAAAATCAAAAACACATGAAACCTTGGTTGATGTAATGTCATGCCACCAAGATGATGTGGTAAAAAAATTGGCATGTTTGACGAAAGTTTGGACACACAAACCAGAGCAACTTGATACGTCTCCAACGTATCTATAATTTTCGATTGTTCCATGCTATTATATTATCCATCTAGGATGTTTTATATGCAATTATATGCTATTTTATATGATTTTGGGACTAACCTATTAGCCTAGAGCCTAGTGCCAGTTTCTGTTTTTTCCTTGTTTTTGAGTATCGCAGAAACGGAAAACCAAACGGAGTCCAATTGACCTGAAACTTCACGGAACTTATTTTTGGACCAGAAGAAGGCCATGGAGTAAAAGAGTTGGGCCAGAAGAGTCCCGGGCTGCCCACGAGGGTGGGGGGCACGCCCACCCCCTGGGCGCGCCTCCCTACCTCGTGGACAGCCCGGAGACCCCCCTGACTTGTTCTCGACGCCAAAACCTCTTATATATACAGAAACCCCCAGAACATAACCTAGATCGGGAGTTCCGCCGCCGCAAGCCTCTGTAGCCACCAAAAACCTATCGCGACCCTATTCCGGCACCCTGCCGGAGGGGGATTCCTCACCGGTGGCCATCTTCATCATCCCGGCGCTCTCCATGACGAAGAGGGAGCAGTTCACTTCTACCTCTTGAACACTGCGTTGGCTTTCCCTTCAAGAGGAAAGGGTGATGCAGTAAAGTAGCGTAAGTATTTCCCTCAGTTTTTGAGAACCAAGGTATCAATCCAGTAGGAGACCACGCTCGAGTCCCACGCACCTACACAAACAAATAAGAACCTCGCAACCAACGCGATAAAGGGGTTGTCAATCCCTTCACGGTCACTTACGAGAGTGAGATCTGATAGATATGATAAGATAATATTTTTGGTATTTTTATGATAAAGAGAAATAAAGATGCAAAGTAAAATAAACGGCAATAGAAAGAGCTAAGTGTTGGAAGATTAATATGATGGAAAATAGACCCGGGGGCCATAGGTTTCACTAGTGGCTTCTCTCAAGAGCATAAGTATTACGGTGGGTGAACGAATTACTGTCGAGCAATTGATAGAATTGAGCATAGTTATGAGAATATCTAGGTATGATCATGTATATAGGCATCACGTCCGCGACAAGTAGACCGAAACGATTCTTCATCTACTACTATTACTCCACACATCGACCACTATCCAGCATGCATCTAGAGTATTAAGTTCATAAGAACAGAGTAATGCTTTAAGCAAGATGACATGATGTAGAGGGATAAACTCATGCAATATGTCAGGGAAAGGACACCTATGGGATCACAAGAATCCCTACTACGGTTGGCGGGGCGCGGGGTTGAGAGAAGAGCGGATCTAACAGGAAGTACGCGGTTCGTTTATCCAGGTTTGGGCCGCGAGGATGCGTAAAACCCTAGTCCTGCTTTGGTGGATGTATAAAGTGTTCTTGAGCTAGCTACGGGGTGTAATGAGCTCAGAAAAGCCGAATCTTCTCCTCGTCGCCTCGGGCCTCCTTTTATAGGAAAAAGGGGTTGCCACAGTGGCACACAGGAGGTGGAAAGGTCTACAGTACTACGAGGTTATCCCTCATATTACAGGACAAGATGCATTTAATGCATCACTTAGGTGTCCCTTAGCTTTATCGGGGATGGGAACGGGGCCCGTCCCGTCCGTTGCCGCCTTGCCTGGCTTTGACATGCACCCAGGCCAGCGGTGTGTGTGGCGCCATGTAGGCAGGCAGGCAGCTGAGGTGGCGCGGTGGTGGAGCCTTAACGAAGATTTGCAAGCCACCACGCAGGTGCTCGCTGAGTTGGCGTAGAAGCCGCCCGTCGCCACGTAGGTGCATGCCTACTGGTCTGAGCTAGCAGCTACTTGGGGACGGTTGGTGGAATCTTGGTCGACAAGGGCCTGGCTGTGGCCTCGCAAATGCCTTCGGCAAGGGCCTTGCCGGGAGCCCGACAAGGGTTTTGTCACGGTGTTGCTGTCGTCCCCGGCAAGGTGCTTGCCGGGGGTCTTGTGGACCTCCCTGGCTGGAATCCCGCCAAAGGTCGCCGTCTTCTGGTTTTCATCTGACCTTGCATGTTCATGGTCTTGACAAAGATCTGCATGCCAGCACAGAGGTGCCTTTCTGAGCCCTGGTCTTACGTCGATGATGGCGTTGGGGACCGTGGGCCCAAGGGTGGCTCGCTCTGTTGGTGTGGGGCGAGCTGCCCCGGCAAGGATTTTGCCAGGGCCGCTAAGGCTGCCCCAGCAAGGGTCTTGTCGGGGGAGCCTGCTTCGTCCCTCCGCTCTTTGTGGCCTTGGCCTTGGCGTTGCTCTGATTATCTTGGGCTTCGGTCTTACCTTGGCTTACCTCCCCGTTCCGCTTAGTGTGGCCGTGGGCACGGCTCCGCTGCCCGTGCACAGGTAAAGGGGTACAAAAGCGTGCCCCTCTTTTTGTACACCGACAGGAGGCCCCAGGCCTGGACCACACATAAGCGCGACACGTTGTTGGGCCAGGCCCAAAACGGCGCGCGGGCAGGCGGGGCGGTTTTTACTGTGGTAAGACTCTTCGCGCGCTTTGCTTCCCATGACCTGCGCGCGCGGCGTTGCGTGGAGGGGTGCGCGTGACGTGGGCAGCATGCGTGGGGCGGTTTCCACACGCATGCGTCCCATCGCAGTTAATGGGAAAGGAGGCGGCCCACATCTTCCCCGTAAAAAGGAATAAGTGCGGGTGCGCTGCTCACTTTTACCCCCTTCCCTGCGTCTTCTCCAATCTGAGAGCCGCCGCCTCCTCTTCCTTCCTCCCTAGGTCTTCGCCATTGTGTGCTCTTGCTGTGTCTTTGCCATCCTCTGCCCCTTGCTCTTTCTCAGTCACCATGGCGCCCAAATCCGCCAAGGGTAAAGGAGGGGCCAAGGATGCCGGAGCGATGGAGCCACCGAAGAGCGTGTTGGCGCTGCAGCGGACGCAGTCCGCCGTCTCACTGGGGCCCCTCTTGTTGAAGATGTGGTCGGCGAATCGTCAGAGGAGGAGGCCGAAGTTGCAGGCCCGACGCCTGCTTCGGGGAGAGGGCGAGTCCTGCGGCGGGCCAGCTCCGGCGAGCCGGTCCGGCCTGGCAGGGCTGGGCGGCCACAGCTGACCCTGGAGGAGCCCGGGCGCCATACGAGGGCCGCAGCGGCGAAGAAACTGGCGAAGGTTGCGGTGAAGAGAAGACAACCGCCCCTTCTTCATCTAGGCGTTTTCAGACCCCGCCTTATTCACCCCCTCCAGCGGATGTTGATTCGGATGCCGACGCGGGGGTCACTTTTGACTACTGGTCCCTTAGCCCGAAGAGAAAAAGGAAAGCTGCAGAGGAGGAGGTGGATGACAAGTAAGTACTCTGCTCCTTACTGCCATCTCCGTTCCCCTGAATCGTGCCGCTTATCTTGATCTATCTTTGTCGTTGCAGGGACGCGGAGACGTTGGCCCAGAGGGCGAAGAGGGCCAAGGCCTCGGCGGGCAGTCAGCCCCCGACGGGTGCTTCAAGGGCGCCACTGGTGGTATTGAGCTGCCCGGACAGCAGCCCCCGGCACAGCCCCCAGCGTAATTTCGTCACTCCTCTCTCGTCAACATGTGTCAGGGGTATGATACTCTGGTGCTGACCTTGCCGGGTTTGTAGGAGGGAAGCGGCAGCAGGAGGAGCCGCAGAGGGCTACTCCCAACACGCCGCCCCCATCGACCACACCGCCCCGAGGGGCGTCTCCGACAAGGGCGCCAAGTACCGAGCCCACGCACATGGAGGAGGAGGAGGAGAACCTGGGTGCCGGTGACTTCCGCTTCTCAGCTAGGCACTGGTGAGTTGTCCGTCCTCTGCTCCTGTTCTTCTCTTGTTCATTTTCTTTGCTTCATCGCCTCCCTTGTTACCCAGATCCTCCCTCGGTGGACATGGAGGACGTGGACACCGTCATCGGGAATATCGCCGAGGAGGCCGCGGCGGAGGCTGACAAGATTGCCGCTGAGGAGGCCGCCAAGGATGCCGACAAGATTGCCGCCGAGGAGGCCGCCAAGGATGCTGCCGAGGACGCCGCCAAGGGGCCTGTCGGGGCGACTGGTGAGGCCACTGCCGAAGAGGCCAGCGGGGGGCCTGCCGGGGGAGCCGGCAAGGCCACCGCCGAGGAGGAGGTGGTTGATGACCAACCTTCCTCTTTTGCAACCTCCGGCTCCGGCAGGTATTTGAAGGTGGGCAACGACCTTTTCGTCCATCTTCCAGGGGCGTCAAGCTCCAGGGCGCATGCCGAGGGGGAGGTCTTTGATGATGAGGTGCTTGCCGCCACCGGGCTCGAGGTTGTTGATGAACCGAGCACCGGTGGCGATGGCTCCCAGGAAGAGCGGCTCCTCCATGCCATGGGGGCTAATTTCCGGAAGCTCTAGGCACTCCACCGCGCCCATCTGGACAAGGCCAAGTTCAGAATGGCAACAGTGGACAAGGCGGAGGTGGATTTCAAGGCGCGCGTTGCTGAGATGCAGACTTGGTTCCACCAAACTCGCGAGGAGCTGAAGGCCTTTCAGGGTGAGCTGGCCAAGCGCAACGTGGAGCTCACCATGAAATTGGCCAACATCGAGAAGGCCCAGGAAGCGGCGGAAAACTCGGCCGCTGCAGCTGAGGCCGCCCGGATTTAGCACCAGGCCATGCTGGACTCCCAGGAGGAGGACCTTGCCGTGCGGGAGGAGAAACTTGCCACAACACTCATGGCAAGGATGAGGAGCTCGAGGCCCTTGTCGTGCGGTGGACCCAAGAGCTGGAGCAGAAGCACAAAGAGGCACTCGATGCCCAGGCTCTGGCTCACAACGGCAAGGTGAAGGAGCTGGAGGTGGAACGGGACGGGCTGAAGGAGCAGGTCCTGAAGCTGTCCCAGGAGAAGAGCACGCTCAACAGTGCCTTGACGGAGGCGCAAGGAGCGGTCATCAGCAAAGCTGGGGAGCTCTCCGAGGCCCACAACTCCATCAAAGATCTCAAGCTGAAGCTGGAGAATCTTGAGAAGATGCTGTCGGAGAGCAAGGCCCGGGAGGAGATCCTGACCAAGGATCTGGAGGAGGAGAAACAGCTGCGGGAGAACGAGGCCGCCTCTCACCAGGACTTTGTGGAGGGCGAGAATCGCTGGATCAGTCGCCTTGAAGATGTCGCCGGCAGGGCCACCACGCAGCTGTCTGTTGTCGCCTCGCCTGGCTTTGACACGCACCTAGGCCAGCGGTGTGTGTGGCGCCATGTAGGCAGGCAGGCAGCTGAGGTGGCGCGGTGGTGGAGCCTTCACGAAGATTTGCATGCCACCACGCAGGTGCTCGCTGAGTTGGCGTAGAAGCCGCCCGTCGCCACGTAGGTGCATGCCCACTGGTCTGAGCTAGCAGCTGCTTGGGGACGGTTGGTGTAATCTTGGTCGACATGGGCCTGGCTGTGGCCTCACAGATGCCTTCGGCAAGGGCCTTGCCGGCAGCCCGTCAAGGGTTTTGTCGCGGTGTTGCTGTCGTCCCCGGCAAGGTGCTTGCCGAGGATCTTGTGGACCTCCCTGGCTGGAATCCTGCCAAAGGTCGCCGTCTTCTGGTTTTCATCTGACCTTGCGTGTTCATGGTCTTGACAAAGATCTGCATGCCACCACAGAGGTGCCTTTCCGAGCCCTGGTCTTACGTCGATGATGGCGTTGGGGACCGTGGGCCCAAGGGTGGCTCGCTCTGTTGGTGTGGGGCGAGCTGCCCCGGCAAGGATTTTGCCAGGGCCGCTGAGGCTGCCCCGGCAAGGGTCTTGTCGGGGGAGCCTGCTTCGTCCCTCCGCTCTTTGTGGCCTTGGCCTTGGCGTTGCTCTGATTATCTTGGGCTTCGGTCTTACTTTGGCTTACCTCCCCGTTCCGCTTAGTGTGGCCGTGGGCGCGGCTCCGACTGCCCGTGCACAGGTAAAGGGGTACAAAAGCGTGCCCCTCTTTTTGTACACCGACAAATATGATATAAACCCCATCTTTTTATCCTCGATGGCCACAATACAATACGTGCCTTGCTGCCCCTGCTGTCACTTGGAAAGGACACTGCAAGATTGAACCCAAAGCTAAGCACTTCTCCCATTGCAAGAAAGATCAATCTAGTAGGCCAAACCAAACTGATAATTCGAAGAGACTTGCAAAGATAACCAATCATACATAAAAGAATTCAGAGGAGATTCAAATATTGTTCATAGATAAACTTGATCATAAACCCACAATCCATCGGTCCCGACAAACACACCGCAAAAGAAGAGTTACATCAAATAGATCTCCAAGAGAATCGAGGAGAACTTTGTATTGAGATCCAAAGAGAGAGAAGAAGCCATCTAGCTAATAACTATGGACCCGAAGGTCTGAGGTAAACTACTCACACATCATCAGAGAGGCTATGGTGTTGATGTAGAAGCCCTGCGTGATCAATGCCCCCTCTGGCAGGACGCCAGAAAAGGCCCCAAGATGGGATCTAACGGGTACAGAAGGTTGCGGCGGTGGAATTAGGTTTCCGGGGATGCCTCTGATGGTTTGGGGGTACATAGGTATATATAGGACGAAGAAGTAGGTCGGTGGAGCCACGAGGGGCCCACGAGGGTGGAGGGCGCGCCCAGGGGGGTAGGCGCGCCCCCTACCTCGTGGCTTCCTCGTCTGTTGCTTGACGTCCACTCCAAGTCCTCTGGATCACGTTTTTTCCGAAAATCACGTTCCCGAAGGTTTCATTCCGTTTGGACTCCGTTTGATATTCTTTTCTGTGAAACACTGAAATAGGCAAAAAACAACAATTTGGGCTGGGCCTCCGGTTAATAGGTTAGTCCCAAAAATAATATAAAAGTGTATAGTAATGCCCATTAAATATCCATAACAGAATATAATATAGCATGGAACAATCAAAAATTATAGATACGTTGGAGACGTATCAAGCATCCCCAAGCTTAATTCATGCTCGTCCTCGAGTAGGTAAATGATAAAAACAGAATTTTTGATGTGGAATGCTACTTGGCATAATTCTCAAAGTAACCCTCTTAATTGTGGTATGAATATTCAAATCCGAAACATTCAAGATAAAAGTTTAATATTGACATAAAAGTAATAATACTTCAAGCATACTAACTAAGCAATTATGTCTTCTCAAAATAACATGGCCAAAGAAAGTTCATCCCTACAAAATCATATAGTTTGGTCATGCTCCATTTTCGTCACACAAGAATGTTCTCATCATGCACAACCCTGATGACAAGCCAAGCAATTGTTTCATACTTTAGTAATCTCAAATTTTTTTCAACTTTTACGCAATATATGAGCGTGAGCCATGGATATAGCACTATGGGTGGAATACAGTATAATAATGGGGGTTATGTGGAGAAGACAAAAAAGGAGAAAGTATCACATCAACGCGGCCATGGAGATGCCCATCAATTGATGTTAATGTGAGGAGTAGGGATTGCCATGCAACGGATGCACTAGAGCTATAAATGTATGAAAGCTCAACAAAAGAAACTAAGTGGGTGTGCATCCAACTTGCTTGCTCACGAAGACCTAGGGCCTTTGAGGAAGCCCATAGTTGGAATATACAAGCCAAGTTCTATAACGAAAAATTTCCACTAGTATATGAAAGTGACAAAACAAGAGACTATCTATCATAAGGATCATGGTGCTACTCTGAAGCACAAGTATGGAAAAAGATAGTAGCATTGCCCCTTTTTATTTTATTTTCTTTTTTTGGGCCTTTTTTTTTCTTTTGGCCTTTCTTCTCTTTTTTGGGGACAATGCTCTATGAATGATGATCATCACACTTCTATTTGTTTACAACTCAATGATTATAACTCGATACTAGAACAAAGTATGACTCTATATGAATGCCTCCGGCGCTGTACCGGAATGGGCAATGAATCAAGAGTGACATGTATGAAAAATTATGAACAGTGGCTTTGCCACAAATACGATGTCAACTACATGATAATGTAAGGCAATGTGACAATGATGAACGTGTCAGGATAAACGGAATGGTGGAAAGTTGCATGGCAATATATCTCGGAATGGCTATGGAAATGCCATAATAGGTAGGTATGGTGGCTGTTTTGAGGAAGATATAAGGAGGTTTATGTGTGACAGAGCGTATCGTATCACGGGGTTTGGATGCACCGGCGAAGTATGCACCAACTCTCAAGGTGAGAAAGGGCAATGCACGGTACCGAAGAGGCTAGCAATGATGGAAGGGTAAGAGTGCGTATAATCCATGGACTCAACATTAGTCATAAAGAACTCACATACTTGTTGCAAAAATCTACAAGTCATCAAAAACCAAGCACTACGCGCATGCTCCTAGGGGGATAGATTGGTAGGAAAAGACCATCGCTCGTCCCCGACCGCCACTCATAAGGAGGACAATCAAAGAACACCTCATGTTTCAAATTTGTTACACAACGTTTACCATACGTGCATGCTACGGGATTTGCAAACTTCAACACTAGTATTTCTCAAATTCACAACTACTCAACTAGCACAGCTTTAATATCACTACCTCCATATCTCAAAACAATCATCAAGCATCAAACTTCTCTTAGTATTCAAAACACTCATAAGAAAGTTTTTACTAATCTTGAATACCTAGCATATTAGGACTAATTTCCCAATTAAAGCAAATTACCATGCTGTTTTCTAGGACTCTCAAAATAATATAGGTGAAGCATGAGAGAACGATAATTTCTATAAAACAAATCCACCACCGTGCTCTAAAAGATATAAGTGAAGCACTAGAGCAAAAATTATATAGGTCAAAAGATATAAGTGAAGCACATAGAGTATTCTAATAAATTCCGAATCATGTGTGTCTCTCTCAAAAGGTGTGTACAGCAAGGATGATTGTGGTAAACTAAAAGCAAAGACTCAAATCATACAAGACGCTCCAAGCAAAACACATATCATGTGGTGAATACAAATATAGCTCCAAGTAAAGTTACCGATGGACTAAGACGAAAGAGGGGATGCCTTCCGGGGCATCCCCAAGCTTTGGATTTTTGGTGTCCTTAGATTACCTTGGGGTGCCATGGGCATCCCCAAGCTTAGTCTCTTGCCACTCCTTGTTCCATAATCCATCAAATCTTTACCCAAAACTTGAAAACTTCACAACACAAAACTCAACAGAAAATCTCGTGAGCTCCGTTAGCGAAAGAAAACAAAACACCACTTCAAGGTACTGTATTGAACTCATCATTTATTTATATTGGTGTTAAACTTACTGTATTCCAACTTCTCTATGGTTTATAAACTATTTTACAAGCCATAGATTCATCAAAATAAGCAAACAAGACACGAAAAACAGAATCTGTCAAAAACAGAACAGTCTGTAGCAATCTGTAACTAACGCAAACTTCTGGAACTCTAAAATTCTGCCAAAATAGGACGACCTAAATAATTTGTTTATTGATCTGATGCAATTAGAATCAGCACTATTTCACGTCCTGGTAATTTTTAACAATTGTTTTCGTGAACAGAAAGTTTCTAGAATTTCCAGCAAGATCAAATAACTATCATCCAAGAAGTTCCTATAGGTTTAACTTGGCACAAACACTAATTAAAACACAAAAACAAATCTAACCAGAGGCTAGATCAAATATTTATTCCTAAACAGAAGCAAAAAGCAAAAAAATAAAAAATAAAATTGGGTTGCCTCCCAACAATCGCTATCATTTAACGCCCTTAGCTATGCATAAAAGCAAGGATAGATCTAGGTATTGCCATAATAATAGGATAGATCACAAAAACTCATTTCATATTCTCTACGTTCAGCAGCAAGTTTTCTTTGAGGCAAGCAAAAGTAATCAAAAGGGCTAAATTTAATGGGACAGAAGTCCCCAAGATCAATTTTGGGAGGTATACATTCTTCCCTCGGCCCTTCATATTGCACAACCAATTCATCATTATAAGCATTCTTTTGGCAGAACTTCGTGAGCCTATACTCGAGAGAATATCCTAGCTCATTATTTCGAATAGCAAAATCATTATTAAGTTCAGAAATTCTATCAACTAGAACATTGGTAGGAACCTTTTTTCTAAGGTTTTCATTAAAAGCAATATAGTCTAAAGATTGAAAACGCATTATTTCCTCTTGATCAAAGAGGATTGCCTCTATGGGAGCACGGCCAGCGTCCACCCTATAGTGCACAAAGATTTCTTTTGCCTCTTTTATTATAAATCTGAATTCATGTGCCAAAAAGATAGTAGCGGCGCGCTTTACAGAAGAATGCTCAATATTAGAAAATTCTAGGAAAACCCCATCTTTTTATCCTCGATGGCAACAATACAATACGTGCCTTGCTGCCCCTGCTGTCACTGGGAAAGGACACTGCAAGATTGAACCCAAAGCTAAGCACTTCTCCCATTGCAAGAAAGATCAATCTAGTAGGCCAAACCAAACTGATAATTCGAAGAGACTTGCAAAGATAACCAATCATACATAAAAGAATTCAGAGGAGATTCAAATATTGTTCATAGATAAACTTGATCACAAACCCACAATTCATCGGTCCCGACAAACACACCGCAAAAGAAGAGTTACATCAAATAGATCTCCAAGAGAATCGAGGAGAACTTTGTATTGAGATCCAAAGAGAGAGAAGAAGCCATCTAGCTAATAACTATGGACCCGAAGGTCTGAGGTAAACTACTCACACATCATCAGAGAGGCCATGGTGTTGATGTAGAAGCCCTCTGTGATCAATGCCCCCTCCGGCAGGACACCGGAAAAGGCCCAAAGATGGGATCTCACAGGTACAGAAGGTTGCGGCGGTGGAATTAGGTTTTCGTCGATGCCTCTGATGGTTTGGGGGTACGTAGGTATATATAGGAGGAAGAAGTAGGTCGGTGGAGCCACGAGGGGCCCACGAGGGTGGAGGGCGCGCCCAGGGGGGTAGGCGCGCCCCCTACCTCGTGGATTCCTTGTCTGTTGCTTGACGTCCACTCCAAGTCCTCTGGATCACGTTTGTTCCGAAAATCACGTTCCCGAAGGTTTGATTCCGTTTAGACTCCGTTTGATATTCTTTTTCTGCGAAACACTGAAATAGGCAAAAAACAGCAATTTGGGCTGGGCCTCGGTTAATAGGTTAGTCTCAAAAAAATATAAAATTGTGTAATAAAGCCCATTAAACATCCAAAACAGAATGTAATATAGCATGGAACAATAAAAAATTATAGATACATTGGAGACGTATCATTCACCCTCGAGGCTGAGGGTATGTACCAGTAGCTATGTTTTTGATCTCTCTCTCTTGTGTTCTTGATTTGGCATGATCTTGATGTATCGCGATCTTTGCTATTATAGTTGGATCTTATGATGTTTCTCCCCCTCTACTCTCTTGTAATGGATTGAGTTTTCCCTTTGAAGTTATCTTATCGGATTGAGTCTATAAGGATTTGAGAACACTTGATGTATGTCTTGCGTGGGATACCCATGGTGACAATGGGGTATTCTATTGATTCACTTGATGTATGTTTTGGTGATCAACTTGCGAGTTCCGTGACCTCGTGAACTTATGCATAGGGGTTGGCACACGTTTTCGTCTTCACTCTCTGGTAGAAACTTTGGGGCATTCTTTGAAGTTCTTTGTGTTGGTTGAATAGATGAATCTGAGATTGTGTGATGCATATCGTATAACTATACCCACAGATACTTGAGGTGACATTGGAGTATCTAGGTGACATTAGGGTTTTTGTTGATTTGTGTCTTAAGGTGTTATTCTAGTACGAACTCTTGAATAGATCGATCAGAAAGAATAACTTTGAGGTGGTTTCGTACCCTACAATAATCTCTTCGTTTGTTCTCCGCTATTAGTGACTTTGGAGTGACTCTTTGTTGCATGTTGAGGGATTGTTATATGATCTAATTATGTTATTATTGTTGAGAGACCTTGCACTAGTGAAAGTATGAACCCTGGGCCTTGTTTCCTAGCATTGCAATACCGTTTGCGCTCACTTTTATTACTTGTTACCTTGCTGTTTTATATTTTCAGATTACAAAAACCTATATCTACCATCCATATTGCACTTGTATCACCATCTCTTCGCCGAACTAGTGCACCTATACAATTTACCATTGTATTGGGTGTGTTGGGGACACAAGAGACTCTTTGTTATTTGGTTGTTGGGTTGTTTGAGAGAGACCATCTTCAACCTACGCCTCCCACGGATTGATAAACCTTAGGTCATGCTACTGTCCTACAAACCTCTGCACTTGGAGGCCCAACAACGTCTACAAGAAGAAGGTTGCGTAGTAGACATCAAGCAATTTCTGGCGCCATTGCCGGGGAGGCGAGTGCTTGAAGGTATATCTTTAGATCTTGCAATCGAATCTTTTTGTTTCTTGTTTTATCGCTAGTTTAGTTTATAAAAGAAAACTACAAAAAAATGGAATTGAGGGTACCTCATATGCTTCATCTTTTTAATATCTTTCATGAAAATAAGGATTCCGATAATTGTGCCAAAATGTTAGAAGAAGAATGCATTAGAATGTTTGGCACTAAATCTTTGAATGATGAGCATGATTGCAATGTTAAGGATTCCGATAATTGTGCCAAAATGTTAGAAGAAGAATGCATTAGGATGTTTGGCACTAAATCTTTGAATGATGAGCATGATTGCAATGTTGTTACTAGGAATTCTTTGAATATACATAGTACTAATGATGATTGCACTAGTCATGATGAAAATGTCTCTTATAAGCATGTCAACTTTTGTGGAATACACAGAGCTTGCAAGTACACATCAAATAGGGAAGATAGATTTTGCAAGAGGCATAAGTATTTGGAAACTAAATTGTTGCAAGAATAGCTAGATGATTGTGCTGAAAGATTCAATATTTATTGCCATCCTTGTGAACTTTTTAATGAACATGGTCATTTAAAGCTCCAATGCTATTTGTTTCATGATCAAATCGTGTCCAAAAATTGTGATAACTTGATTACCCTTGAGCATGATAAAGAGCTTAGTCTTCTTTTGGGGTATGAAGAAATGAAACATATAACTGAGGGTATTCCAAAATTTAATCTTGATAGATTTATTGATTTTGATCTAGAAGAAATTTTTATGTATTGTGCGGTGAATTGCATTGAAAATCCTTATATTTCCAATTACATAAGGACAAGAAAAAAAATAGAAGATGAAGAGAATACTAATGAAAGGGAAGAGACTTCCCAATATCTTCTTATTATTTCTTATGATGAATCAGGTAACGAGGAGGAGCCTTCTATTCAACCAATCTCATTAATAAGGAGCTCAAAAAAGAGGGTTAAACCCACACATGATGTGAAGAAGAAAAAGAAAAGACGGAGAAGCAAAGGTGAAAAGGTATCCCTCCCAAATGATGTTGCTCCTATTACTCATTGTGATGATGATAATTTCTATACTATTGGTGCAATCCATACTATTAATGATGAGAGTGATTATGCTTATGATATGAAAAGGCCCAAGCTTGCGGATGCTACGTTAGATGAGAATGGCAAGTTCGAGAATATATTTGCTGAAATTAATGTTTGTCCCAAGCTTTGGGATGCTATGTTTAATGAAGATGATATTTTTAGTCTCCCAAGTTTTGATATTCAAATTTATTATGATGATAGCATGCCTCCTACTTATGATGATTATATTGATGAAAGTGGGTTTGGAAGAGTGTCAACTTTAGGAAGTAATGATCCCACTATTTTGGAGGGTGTTGAATCTTATTGTGAAAATTATGAAAGTGGATTTGGAGAGGTCATGACTTTATTTAGTAATGATTCCACTATCTTGGAATAGGTTTCAATCGATTATGATGAGAACAAAGTTGCTACTTATGATGATTATTGTGATGACACTTATGCTATAAAAAGTAGTGATGATTATATTTATTAAACTTGTCATGATTATGATTACCCTTTTTCTGAACATTACTCTTTTAATGTGGAAACTATTTATAGTATTCGAGTTTCTTATGATACTCCCACTATGCTGAATGAGAAGAATTTTGCTTATGTGGAGAGTAATAAAATTTCTATGCTTGTAGATCATGAAAAGAATGCTTTGGGTGCTAGTTATATTGTTGAATTCATTCATGATGCTACTGAAAATTATTATGATGGAGGAATATATGCTTGTAGTAATTGCAATAATACCAAGTTTCCTCTCTATGTGCTTAAAGTTTTGAATTTATGCTTGTTTTGCCTTCCTATGCTAGTTGATTACTGTTCCCATAAGTTGTTTGCTCACAAAATCCCTATGCATAGGAAGTGGGTTAGACTTAAATGTGCTAGTCATATTATTCATGATGCTCTCTTTATGTTTCAACTCTTATCTTTTATGTGAGCATCATTGAAATCATCATGCCTAGCTAGGGGCGTTAAACGTTAACGCTTGTTGGGAGGCAACCCAATTTTATTTTTGTTCTTTGCTTTTTGCTCATGTTTAGTAATAAATAATTCATCTAGCCTCTGGTTAGATTTTGTTTTATGTTTTAATTAGTGTTTGTGCCAAGTAGAACCTTTGGGAAGACTTGGGTGAAGTCTTTATGATCCTGCTGTAAAAAAATAGAAACTTTAGGGCTCACGAGATTAGCTGCCGTTTTTTTACAGGAAAGTGCTTTTAGGTTGATTCTTTTTGCAGATGATTAATAGGCAAATTCCTCAGGTCCACCAATTTATTTCAGAATTTTTGGAGTTCCAGAAGTATACGTTTGATACAGATTACTACAGACTGTTCTGTTTTTGACAGATTCTGTTTTCTATGTGTTGTTTGCTTATTTTGATGAATCTATGAGTAGTATCGGAGGTTATGAACCATAGAGAAGTTGGAATACAGTAGATATTACACCAATATGAATTTAGAATGAGTTCATTACAGTACCAAAAGTGGTGATTTATTTTCCTATACTAACGGAGCTTACGAGTTTTCTGTTAAGTTTTGTGTTGTGAAGTTTTCATGTTTTGGGTAAAGATTCAATGGACTATGGAATAAGGAGTAGCAAGAGCCTAAGCTTGGGGATGCCCAAGGCACCCCAAGGTAATATTCAAGGATAACCAAGAGCCTAAGCTTGGGGATGCCCCGGATGGCATCCCCTCTTTCGTCTTTGTTCATCGGTAACTTTACTTGGAGCTATATTTTTATTCACCACATGATATGTGTTTTGCTTGGAGCGTCATTTTATTTTCTTTTGTTTTGCTTTCTGTTTGAATAAAATACCAAGATCTGAAATTATTAAGTGTTAGAGAGTCTTCACATAGTTGCATGATTACTCGACTACTCATTGATCTTCACCTATATCTTTCGGAGTAGTTTGTCGTTGCTCTACTGCTTCACTTATATCTTTTTAGAGCACGGTGGTGGTTTTATTTTGTAGAAATAGATGATCTCTCATGCTTCACTTATATATTTTTGAGAGTCCTAAATGGTAATTTTCTTTGGTTATGAATTTAGTCCTAATATGATGGGCATCCAAGAGGGATATAATAAAAACTTTCATATAGAGTGCATTGAATACTATGAGAAGATTGATACTTGATAATTGTTTTGAGATATGAAGATGGTGATATTAGAGTCATGGTAATTGAGTACTTGTGAATTTGGGAAATACTTGTGTTGAGGTTTGCAAGTCCCGTAGCATGCACGTATGGTAACCGTTGTGTGACAAATTTGAAACATGAGGTGTTCTTTGATTGTCATCCTTATGAGTGGCGGTCGGGGATGAGCGATGGTCTTTTCCTACCAATCTATCCCCCTAAGAGCATGCGCGTAGTGCTTGGTTTTTGATGACTTGTAGATTTTTGCAATAAGTATGTGAGTTCTTTATGACTAATGTTGAGTCCATGGATTATACGCACTCTCACCTTTCAATCATTGCTAGCCTCTTCGGTACCGTGCATTGCCCTTTCTCACCATGAGAGTTGGTGCAAACTTCGCCGGTGCATCCAAACCCCGTGATATGATACGCTCTATCACACATAAACCTCCTTATATCTTCCTCAAAACATTCACCATACCTACCTCCATAGCCATTCCGAGATATATTGCAATGCAACTTTCCACCGTTCTGTTTATTATGACACGCTTTATCATTGTCAGATTGCATTGCATGACCATGTAGTTGACATCTTATTTGTGGCAAGGCCACCATGCATAATTTTTCATACATGTCACTCTTGATTCATTGCCCATCCTGGTACACTGCGGGAGGCATTCATATAGAGTCATACTTTGTTCTAGTATCGAGTTGTAATCATTGAGTTGTAAACAAATAGAAGTTTGATGATCATCATTAATAGAGCATTGTCCCAATAAAAAATAAAAAAAGAGAAAGGCCAAATAAAAAAAGGAAAAAAAGAAAGGACAAATAAAAAAAGGAAGGCCCAAAAAAGAAAAGAAAAGAAGGGACAATGCTACTATCCTTTTTCCACACTTGTGCTTCAAAGTAGAACCATGATCTTTATGATAGAGAGTCTCTTATTTTGTCACTTTCATATACTAGTGGGAATTTTTCATTATAGAACTTGGCTTGTATATTCCAACAATGGGCTTCCTCAAATGCCCTAGGTCTTCGTGAGCAAGAAAGTTGGATGCACACCCACTTAGTTTCTTTTGTTGAGCTTTCATACATTTACAGCTCTAGTGCATCCGTTGCAAGGCAAATTGGCAATCCCTACTCCTTGCATTGACATCAATTGATGGGCATATCCCTAGCCCGTTGATTAGCCGCGTCAATGTGAGACTTTCTCCTTTTTTGTCTTCTCCACACAACCCCCATCATTATATTCTATTCCACACATAGTGCTATGTCCATGGCTCACGCTCATGTATTGCGTGAAAGTTGAAAAAAGTTTGAGATTACTAAAGTATGAAACAATTGCTTGGCTTGTCATCGTGGTTGTGCATGATGAGAGCATTCTTGTGTGACGAAAATGGAGCATGACCAAACTATATGATTTTGTAGGGATGAACTTTCTTTGGCCATGTTATTTTGAGAAGACATGATTGCTTAGTTAGTATGCTTGAAGTATTATTATTTTTATGTCAATATTAAACTTTTATCTTGAATCTTACGGATCTGAACATTCATGCCACAATAAAGAAGATTACATTGATAAATATGTTAGGTAGCATTCGACATCAAAAATTCTATTTTTATCATTTACCTACTCGAGGACGAGCAGGAATTAAGCTTGGGGATGCTTGATACGTCTCCAACGTATCTATAATTTTTTATTGTTTCATGCTATTATATTATCCATCTAGGATGTTTTATATGCAATTATATGCTATTTTATATGATTTTTGGGACTAACCTATTAACCTAGAGCCCAGTGCCAGTTTCTGTTTTTTCCTTGTTTTTGAGTATCGCAAGGAAAACCAAACGGAGTCCAATTGACCTCAAACTTCACGGAACTTATTTTTGGACCAGAAGAAGGCCATGGAGTAAAAGAGTTGGGCCAGAAGAGTACCGGGCTGCCCACGAGGGTGGGGGCGCGCCTCCCTACCTCGTGGACAGCCCGGAGACCCCCCTGACTTGTTCTCGACGCCAAAACCTCTTATATCTACAGAAACCCTCAGAACATAACCCAGACCGGGAGTTCCGCCGCCGCAAGCCTCTGTAGCCACCAAAAACCAATCGGGACCCTATTCCGGCACCCTGCCGGAGGGGGGATCCCTCACCGGTGGCCATCTTCATCATCCCAACGCTCTCCATGACGAGGAGGGAGGAGTTCACCCTCGAGGCTGAGGGTATGTACCAGTAGCTATGTGTTTGATCTCTCTCTCTCTTGTGTTCTTGATTTGGCATGATCTTGATGTATCGCGATCTTTGCTATTATAGTTGGATCTTATGATGTTTCTCCCCCTCTACTCTCTTGTAATGGATTGAGTTTTCCCTTTGAAGTTATCTTATCGGATTGAGTCTATAAGGATTTGAGAACACTTGATGTATGTCTTGCGTGGGATACCCATGGTGACAATGGGGTATTCTATTGATTCACTTGATGTATGTTTTGGTGATCAACTTGCGAGTTCCGTGACCTCATGAACTTATGCATAGGGGTTGGCACACGTTTTCGTCTTCACTCTCTGGTAGAAACTTTGGGGCATTCTTTGAAGTTCTTTGTGTTGGTTGAATAGATGAATCTGAGATTGTGTGATGCATATCGTATAACTATACCCACGGATACTTGAGGTGACATTGGAGTATCTAGGTGACATTAGGGTTTTGGTTGATTTGTGTCTTAAGGTGTTATTCTAGTACGAACTCTTGAATAGATCGATCAGAAAGAATAACTTTGAGGTGGTTTTAGTTGATTTGTGTCTTAAGGTGTTATTCTAGTACGAACTCTTGAATAGATCCTCTTACGACCTTCAATTTTTTTTCCTATGTTTAACATGCACTAATACAGCTGTCAAGTGAAAATTTGGAAAATTTCAGGGGTCATTTGACCTTTTAAAGACACTGAAGTGATTTTCTAACCATTTAATGACCGTAATTCAAATTTGAACTACATCTACATGCAACCCCTAACCAAAACGGTTTGAAAAATCATATTTTTGTGTACTTGTGTGCGAGTTAAAAAATCATCAGATGATGTAAATATCTGGTGTTCAAAAAAGAAAATGTAAAGATCTGGCAAGACAACCGGCCCCCACACGATTGGCACTCTATCTCGCGGCTCGAGGTTTGGTAGGTGATTGGCGGGATCATTAATCAGACACGGTTCTGTATTGGAAACCGTCAGCTATTATGTTCACACATGGATTTTGCTGCGGGAATCGTGTGTAATTCAAACTACATTACTCGTAAATACCGATGACCAGCGTGTGTACTGTCACTGTCGATCTAGATTCCGGCTGCTAATAAATACTACCTTGCTCACGTCGTCCCGTCTGCATTCTCATCTACGTCCTCCCCTCACTCGCCCCTCTCTCTCTCTCTCAAATCTCTGCCATGGCGCCGCCGGTCTGCCTATGCGCTGACGAGGAGTCGCTGCCCCCGAGGACGCTCACTCGATTAGCAGCGACAAGGACCCCTATGCGCCGCCTGACGAGGTTGCGCCGGACCCAACTTTGGATTGGTTTCGAGGCTAGTATAATCTTTGTCTGTTGAAGACACTGCCGCCGGCTGAGAAAGCTAGGCAATTGGCGTTCAAGAAGAAGATGGCGGAGGAGGAAGCCAGGTACCAGGTGGCCTGTGAAGCCCGTGATGCCGCCTGGAAAAAGGAGGCGGCGGAGCTTTGGGGGAGGGCGCGTCGTCGTGCCGAGGAGGTGTACGAAGACAGGTACGTCGCGAGGAAGGTCATAGGCGTTGGGCGCCTCGTCGCTGCGTGGAGGTGGGCGGATAAGCTCCAGCGTGCCACCGACGAGGAGCTCCGGTGGGCGCCCAACGAAATGGCAAGATCGGCCGCACGCGTCCGCCAGCAAGAGGCAGATCGGTACGTCAAGCGCTGCGAGGCGGAGAATTCGAAGTACTGCCTCCGCACTGGGAAGATGCCGCACACCAGGGAGCTGCTGGCGAGGGGCTGCCGGAATACTGGCCCCAGGAGGGATTATTAGTTTTACAATTGTTCGTTTTCAATTTTATGCATTGTACCTACTAGTTAAGTATCATCACGTATATGTGATGATATTATATATATATATATATATATATATATATATATATATATATATATATATATATATATATACACACATATATATACACACATCTGGGCTATTCTGTTACGCGTAACAGAATATTATTATGTTACCCTTTTTGAACTGACGGTTTCAGGTGGTTGTACTGATGTTCTCGAAGCGGTTGAACTGATGCTTTCAGTTGTGTTTAACAGATCGTCTTCTTTAGTTCAAAACTTTTTGTAATTTTTTTGTTAGAACGGGGCGTGTAATATATCAGTGGAAAGCTCTTGACAACCATATTTCAAGTATATTGAATGTTTTTGCCAAATCATTATGGTTTAAGAGCAGTTTTGAAAAAACTATTTTTTTCAAAACCGAAAACATGAATCGTATTTTGGACTCAATTTTCAAACGGTTTGTCGAAATTGAGCAAATAAGATCGCGTTGAAAAGCTGGTGAAAATCCGCATCTTCCATATATGTATTGTTTTTTCTAATTCTATATGATTTAAAAGTAATTTGAAAAACGGTGAAATTCTAGGCGAAATGTATTTTCGCGATATTTTGCAAATGCTTTGCCGAATTGATGCAAATGATAAGGCGTTGGAAAGCTACGGAAAGTGCGCAACTTTTTTGTATTGAAATGTTTTTCTAATTCCTTACGGTTTAAAAACGAATTCGAATACAGTCAAATTTGATTTTGAACGCGTTTTTTTAAGTTTGTCGAAATGGGGCACATAATATACCGTTGGATAGCTATCAAAAATGCGAAACTTAGTCATGTTGAACGTTTTCTCATATTTGCAGCCGTTGAAGAGTAATTTGGATTACAGTGAGACCCATCATGGTGTTTTTCCTTAAAAAAACAGAGTACTCGTACTGATATATTTGTGTGTTTGTACTGAGGTATTTTTCACAGTAGTTTTGAATGGTTCCAAAAAAAGTACTTGAACGGATGTCCATATGATTTTGTACTGAGCGTGTTTCCACATACTAGACTTTACTTTGTATTTATTTAAAAAGTTTTCAATACGGCAAGACACATCCTGTTGTTTTCCCGTCTGATAAACAAAGTACTCGTACTGATATATGTGTGTGTTTGTACTGAGCTATTTTTCACAATCCGGAATGTTCAGGGGGTTGATCACTTGAATTTGTAGAAATGTAACTTTTAGGTTTAGTTTAAAATGTGTTTCGACGTGTCATCATCATCGAACTTGCATGGTTTATATACATGAATTGGCTGAATTTTCTTCTCCAAGAAATGTTTTTGTGTTTTGTGATAGTAACCATTGATGCATCAATCCATACCGAATTTGATACGCCCTTTGAACTGATTATAAAATACATACTGAACTGTTGGACATATGGTAACGCATGAAAACAGTTACATAATCATCCACAGGTTGTACATGTTGCAAACAGTTATCAAATGCTAAGCTACAGTCTGTACACTTCTTTTTTTTGAACTCAACATTTTTTTGACAACGATGTTCTGAACTTCTCTCATTTTACGACTTGTACTGAGGTACTTATTAAGCAGGATTTTCACGGGGTTTCTTTTTTTGCTTGAATTTTTACAATTTGAATTTCGGCCATTTCTTTTATTCCGAACGGACCACCGTTTTTAACTCGTACTGAGGTACTTACTACGCCCGAACTGGGGTGGCTGTCGCGTGTCTCGGCGAGGAAGAAGACGAAGCTCGGGAGCGCGGCTGGATTCGACTGGCGGCTGGTCCGGTCGGTAGGATGCTGCGCAAGGCGGGGGGTGACAGGCGCAGGGCGGCGGGGCTCGGAGTGGCGGCGCACGGCGGAGGGGCTCGGGGTGGCGGCGCGGGGCGGGGATGGCGGTGCGCGGCGGCGGAGGGAGGCGGGGATGGCGCGCGACAGCCGCCGGAGGCGGGGACGGGCCGTGGCAGCCGCCGGAGGTCGGGACGGGCCGGCGAGCTCGGGGAGGATCCGGCACCCATCGACGGGGAGGTGCGCGGGGAGGGGCCGGTGCCCGTCGGAGGGAAGGCGCACGGGGATGGGCCGGCGAGCCCGTCGGCGGGGAGGCGTGCGGACGGCCGGCTGGCGGCAGCGCGTGGGTCGGAGGAGCGACCCCTCACGGCGCCGCGGGCTCCCTCGCTCCGGCTGTCGCCGTTGCTAGCTCGCCCGCGACGGCTGCCTCCGGCGGTAGGAGGCGGGTTAGGTTGGGGTCGGGTCGGGGAGTTTCTGCTGTGGCCTGCGCGTCGCGCCCTTATAGGGCCGAGGGGTAACAAAATAATATTTTGTTACTAGTAACAGAATAGTCCAGCCCTATATATATTCTGTGATGAACTAATGAACAATATATATATATATATATATATATATATATTATGAATTCCGTTTTCTATATGTTTTTGTATACTAATTTGAATCTAGTTGTTATCATCCACATATACAGAATGGAAAGCATATATACACACATTGAAAGAGAACATACAAGAATGGAAAATAGAGTACACACATTGAAACAGAGAGATAAACAGAGCAGTACTATGATTGCTGTGAATACATAGCTATCCATGTCGAAACGAATTATCAAAATAAAACGCGTTCATGAGACCATGACCAGCATCCCTTGCCTAGGGTTGCTCTTGGCTCTGTTTGAACTCGTGCAGGCATTCGTTCAAGCGGTCGACACGCTCGCGGTACATCTGGAGCGCGATCTAGAGTTCCAAGTTGGCTATTTCATCGGAGATCCCCAGCTCGAGGATGCGACGGCCATGTTCCTCTACTGCGCCCAGGTGGACACCTGGGCCAAGGAGGCGGTCGAGCCTACGGACCAGCGTGTCGGCATCCAGCGGGCCGCGGACAGGCGAATGGCGGCACCCATGCGAATGGCGCGGCGGGCGTCCGGTGCAAGTATGGCGTGGTCGGCCTCTGGTGCAAGTACGGCGCTGAGGGCCTCTGCCCACTCCTGGCGAGGAATGGGGGTACTGACGGGACGTGTACCCAGCTGCGACGCCGTGTCGACAGCAGGCAAGCGCCGATGGATCCGCTCTTGCTGTGCGGCGCGCCGCGCCTCTCGCTCTGCGGTGCTCCAACGGTCTCACCGTGCGGCGAGCCGAAGCCTATCGGCGCGGACGTGCCTAGCTTGCTCTGCGGCGCGCCATCGATCATGTTGTGCGGCGAGCTGCAGCCTGTCGGTGCTGACATGCCTATCATGATCCGCGACGCTCAAGTGCCATGCGCCAAAGGTCTACTCAACCCTGGCGATGACGCGCATCGCATTGCCGGGAAGCGCCTCGGCCTCGATGGGCCGTGGCGCCTGCTCGTTTTCCTCGTCGACGAGGTTGATGGCAGAGGCGGCGCTTTGGTGGGTTGGCTTGCTTGGAAAAGGTGGATGTGCTATAGGCTGCGCTTGTCGCCTCCATGTGTCGCGCGTCACCTATGCGCAATATAGCTGGGTGACGGGAAACAGGTGAGGAAATGGCGGGAAACGGTAACGTGTTCATAAAACACCATCAATTAATGGAAACTTAGCATAGAAGGAACATCGAGCTAGCACAAGAATTAGATGATGATCAGATGAACACGGACCACACTAGGGAACCCGTCGGTGATGAATTCATCAATCCCAAATGTTTAAATACTAGCAAGCATTTGCCCACAACACACACGGCCTATTCCATTACAAACAAGTCGGATGGATCAAGTGTATGCCACGTATCGCACATTGTCAAAAAGTAATGCGGTCGACCTTCTTTAACATGTGTTAAAAAGTAAAAAAATAAAAACAAGGACCTCGAGGTTAAATTAACTCATTGGATGGGTCGTATCAGTCATTTAATTTGACAAATATGACCCATCCTATCAGTTAATTTAACATCAACACAACTTCCCATCTAGTCACGCATCTCAAGGCTGCTCCAGCCTGAGCACACTTAACTTGAGAGTTTTCTTACATGAGCTATGATACGTCTCCAACGTATCTATAATATTTGATTGTTCCATGCTATTATATTATCTGTTTTGGATGTTGATGGGCTTTACTAAGCACTTTTATATGATTTTTGGGACTAACCTGTTAACCCAGAGCCCAGTGCCAATTTCTGTTTTTCTCCTTGTTTCAGTGTTTCGCGGAAAAGGAATATCAAACGGAGTCCAAACGGAATGAAAACTTCGGGAGAGTTATTTTTGGAACGGAAGCAATCCAGAAGACTTGGAGTGTACGTAAGGGAAGCAACGAGGAAGGCACGAGGCAGGGGGGCGTGCCCACCCCCCTGGGCGCGCCCTCCACCCTCGTGGGCCCCTCGTGGCTCCCTTGACCGACTTCTTTCGCCTATATATATCCATATACCCTAAAACCATCGGGGAACAGAATAGATCGGGAGTTCCTCCGCCGCAAGCCTCTGTAGCCACCAAAAACCAATCGGGACCCTGTTCCGGCACCCTGCCGGAGGGGGGATCCCTCACCGGTGGCCATCTTCATCATCCCGGCGCTCTCCATGACGAAGAGGGAGTAGTTCACCCTCGGGGCTGAGGGTATGTACCAGTAGCTATGTGTTTGATCTCTCTCTCTCTCGTGTTCTTTAGGTGATACGATCTTGATGTATCGTGAGCTTTGCTATTGTAGTTGGATCTTACACTACAAAAAAAAGACACATCCGTGACATTTTGGGCCGAACGAATTTTTTTCTGTCATACATATGACACTTCTATGACGATAATTGTGACAAAACCCGGTATCATCATAGATGTGGTGGGCTCCTACTTCTATGAAAAAAAATCATGACAGAAAATGGGCTTTTCGTCCTGGGCGGGCCGGAGACGCAGCTGCATGACATTCTTTGGGCCGTCCATGATGGAAAAAACCTGGTAGAAGCGAGGGGGAGGAAAATTTCGGGGAGTTCCCGGTTACGGTGGGAGGTCGGGGGCCGAGCGATGCGCGTTTCTCTCGTACATGTACGCACGTGTGTGCGAGGCGTTGGCTCTAACTGAACCCGAGCGAGGCGTTGGGCTCTAATTGAACCCGAGCGATTGCACTGCAGGCTACGCGTTACTGAACCCGAGCGATCGATCTATGGCTGTTAACTGAACCCAATCGAGCGATTCCTTCGCTACTGCTGCTAACTGAAGCCGGTCGATGCTGCCTCTGGATGAACAGTGAGCGTTGCGGGGGGGGGGGGTTGGATGAACAGTGAGCGGTGGCGTTGCCTCTGGATGAACAGGACCCCGTGGTGTGGTGGAGGGCTGGATGAACAGTAGACGGTGGAGGGGTGCCCATGGAGGGAGTTGTTGAACAGGACCCCGTGGTGTGGAGGGCTGGATGAACAGTAGACGGTGGAGGGGTGGTTGAACAGTAGCCGGTGGAGTAGCGCGCGGTGGAGGCTGGATGAACAGGAGCCCGTGGAGGCTGGAGGAGGTCGACGGTTGAGATGAACAGTATCCTGTGGAGTCCCGTTTTGCGGTATGCCACACCCCTCCCGATGAACAGGACCCCCGTTTCGACCGTAGCGCTCCAACACAAGTCCGTTTCGTCCGTTTTGCGGTACGCCACACCCCTCCCGATCAACAGGACCCCCGTTTCGACCGTAGGAGGTCCGTTTCCTCCGTTTTGCGGTACGCCACACCCCTCCCGATCAACAGGACCCCCGTTTCGACCGTAGGAGGTCCGTTTCCTCCGTTTTGTGGTACGCCACACCCCTCCCGATCAACAGGACCCCGTTCCGAACGTAGGAGGTCTGTTTCCTCCGTTTTGCGGTACGACAGGCCTCGTTTTCATCGCATGTTCCGTCCAAGCCCTCCCGATGAACACGACCACATATTCCGTTTTGACCTAGCCGGTTGGCTCCCACGCGTTCCGTTGCCTCCCGATGAACACGACGCATTCCGTTGCCTCCCCATGAACACGACGACGGCGTTGTTTCTCTGTTACGACCCAGCCATGTACGCGCGAGTAGGCGTTCGAGACCCTGCCCGTATGTACGTACGTGGCCGTATTTTCTTTCTTGCGCCCTCGCCGCTGTATGTATGTGTACATGCTACGTGCGTGCCTCTACTACGACACGTGCGCGCCTCTACAACGACCAGTATGTACGTACACGTCCGCGACCAGAATGACTACGCTACATACGCTTTGACCAGGTGGGTCCCGACTGTCAGGCACTTCCTTGCGTGCGAAAATGTAGCTGGTGGGTCCCAGCAGTCAGAGGGGCGAATCGTTTTTTTCGGACGCACTTCCTTTGCGTGCGAAGATGTAGCTGGTGGGTCCCAGCAGTCTGGGGGGCGAATCGTTTTTTTTGCCCAGACGCACTTCCTTGCGTGCGAAGATGTAGCTGGTGGGTCCCAGCAGTCAGGGGGCGAATCATTTTTTTTTGCCCGGACGCACTTCCTTGCGTGCGAAGATGTAGCTGGTGGGTCCCAGCAGTCAGGGGGGCGAATCGTTTTGTTTTTTTGCCTGGACGCACTTCCTTGCGTGCGAAGATGTAGCTGATGGGTCCCAGGAGTCAGGGGAAACGTTTTTTTCACGAAATACGGTGGCCCGTCCGGTGGGTCCCCGCTGTCAGGTGGAGGAATAATTATTTTGCGCGTAATAAGGAGGCACTTCCTTGCTGCGGCCGTGGACCCAGCTGTCAGCCTCTCCACGCACAGTCCATGTCCGGTAGAAGCCGTTCCTTGACCACGTTGACCATGCCGGGCCGAGAGCACCAGGGCGGTGAACGACGGCGAGGCCTAGGAAGGGGACGACGCGGAGCCGGGGAAGATGCGGCAGTGGATGCCCACGCGTAGAGGAGTACGAGGGTTCACTGGTTCGCTGCGCGTGAGGCTGCTGTCGCTTCAGAATAACAGGGGGTGTGGGTGAGTAGAGGGATGGCCTGCTAGCGGTGGGAGTAGTAGGGGGCGGTGAGGCCTCCGTCGCATCGCAGCCGGCCACAGGAGGGAGGAGCACGAGGCACGACCGGCGCTGGTTTGGTCGGCTGGAGCAAGAAGACCAGAGGTTGAAGAAGCACTACGGCCGTTGGATGGACATCGTACGGTCACTGGAGCTAGAATCGTGCATATTGACTAAGTTGACAAAGCCCTCCGTCCCCGTCAACTTAGTAGGCCCACAAGTCAGCCTGCCACTATACTGGGTCCCAGCTAACAGGGGGAGTATTCATTTTTTTTGTGCGTAATAAGGAGGCACTTCCTTGCGTGCGAAGATATAGCTGGTGGTTCCGAGCTGTCAGAGCCGGCCGCGGGGAGGAGGGAGCAGGCAGTCCCGACGGCGCTTGTTTGAGCGGCTCGAGCAGGAAGAGCAGAGATTGAAGAAGCACGACGGCCGTTGGATGGCCATCCAACACTCACTGCTTGTGCGTCAACCTTTTTTTTAGGAAAGCCTCAAATCTGTGGAAAACAGAATACAACCCATCTGCCATTATTTCTAATAATTTACAGCCCATTTGCTAATTCTTAAGGTTTTTTTGGAGCCCATATTCTTTTTGTTAGCATTACAGCCCATATTGTGGCCACGGTTAAACAATTATACGAAATTTTGCATATTTCGGTGCGGTCCGAACTGTTTTTAATCCCGAAATTTCGACTCACATTCAAACTGATTTTAAAAATAAATGTATATCAATATAAAATCCAACAAATTCTCCACGCATAAAAATTAATGTAATTTAAAATCTCGAAATGAAAAAAAAAAGATATTTGAAACTAATTGATGGTTTGATGTGTTTTAAAAATGTACAGCCCATTTCTCATTACTGATGGGCCATTTTCTCGGCCAGCCGAATGAAAGCTCTCCTCGTCTTGAAAGATTTGCAGCCCAACAAGCCTGACAACTTACTTGGCAAATCACAAAAAACTGGGATGTGGCCATGGACCCAGCTGTCAGCCTCTCCACGTACAGTACTCTTTCGATGGAATGTCGTTGACCACATTGACCACGCCGCGCTGAGAGCACCAAGGCCATGGACGACGGCGCGGCCTAGGAAGGGGACGACGCGGAGCCGGGGAAGACGCGGCAGTGGATGCCCACGCGGAGAGGAGTACGAGGGTTCACTGGTTCGGCTGCGGTGTGAGGCTGCCGTCGCCGCAAGGCCTGGCTAGCGGTGGGAGTAGTAGGGGGCGATGAGGCCTCAACGGCAGCACAGCCGGCCACTGGAGGCAGGAGCAGGCGGTCTTCCCGGCGCTGGTTTGGGCGGCTGGTGCAAGAAGAGTGGCGATTGAAAAAGCAACAGGACCGTTCGATTCAAATCCAATGGTTACTGCTGCTAGAATCATTTGTTGAGTAAGTTGACAAGCCCTGCGTACGCGTCAACGTAGTAGGCCCACAGGTGAGCCTCCCAACCGGTGCGCCCCAGATGTCAGTGGGAGGAATCATTTTTTTCGCATAATAAGGAGGCAGTTGATTGCGTGTGGCCAGGCCAACGGAGGGAGTAGGGTGGGCCGGGGAAGCCTGCGCGGCATCACAGCGGGCCACAAGAGGAGGGAGCAGGCAGTCCCGCCGGCGCTAGTTTAGGCGGCTGGAGTAGGAAGATCAGAGATTGAAGAAGCACGTGGGCCGTTGGATGGACATCCAACAGTCACTGCTGCTAGAATCGTGTGTTCACTGACAAAGCCTAGCGTAAACAAGTCAGCCTCGAAATCTGTGGCGTGTACAGCCCATTTGCTATTTTTTTTTAACTTTTACTCATTTTCTAATTCATATGGAATTTATTGCAGCCCGTTTTCCATTTTTAGAATTGCTGGCCATTTTCTGGTCAGTACCAGGGTCAAAAAATTAACTAAATATGTGGGAAATTTTGAAAATTCGCAAATTTTTGTCGGGGAACAAAATATTCTTAATCCAAAAATTAATAGCCATACTAAAACAAATTTAAAAATAAATTAGTACTATGTCATGTTAAATCCAATGAAATACGTACAAGATATCAGTGAAGAACAAAAACAAAAAAAACGAATACCCCATTTGCTATAAATTTTTTGGAATTTTGAACACCTTTTGATATTACTTTTAACAGACATTGACCATACTCTTTGGCCAGGACAGAATGCATCCCTCCTCGTCTTGAAAGATTTGTAGCCCAGTAATTCGGAGAAAACAAATAGGCCTAGCTTGGGTATTCTTCAAAAAGAAATACTGGGCTACCTATTTTCCCAAAGAACTGGTGCATGAGCATTTAGCTTTATTTATTTATTTACTTATTTATGTTTAGGGAACCATGAGCATGTACCTGGGTCGGATTCATGTGAGAGCCTCCCTTCCAGTTAATTATGGGCTTCTCTATTGGGCCTTCATTAGTGGGCTGCATGTTATCAACAAGTGGAAAATGTGTTACGTACGAAAAATAGTATGAGCTACGTACGGTACGGGGCACTAAAGGATCGAACCGTGCAACGACTTCCAAAACATTGTGTTTGTCGTTCTAACAACACATTTATTCAACCAACAGATGAAATATACTACTGATTGTACATTGAAAACAGCAGCAGCAGCAACCAGGGCTGGGGGTGCAACAGAAGCAGTAAGTGGGCCAGAAGAGTGAAGATGCAGCTCTATCTTCCAAACTAAACATCAGCCATCATTACAAAAGGGCTACCAAAAAAGAACAATTATATGCATCAAACTAAATAAAGATCCTACTACACCAAGTGTACGCATCTAACTAACTGTCTCAGTTAGACGTTACTATTTATTAAGCTGTGGAGATTGGCTGACGGCTTGAACCAGATGGGTGCCTGACGGGGGAAACTCCAGCCAGCAGGTCAAAGTCTGATACTTGCGACCCTCTCTCCTACTTTGGGCTGCAGAGCGTGGCAGCACATATCAGGGTATGGTGCATGCAGAGACGCATGGTACGCTGTGTACACACAGTTTTGCCTGATGAACGAAACCGCCCTGCCATCATGATCCTTGCCGTCGGTTATCTCCTGGTTAATCGGATAATTCAGTCCGACAAACAAAGAGCGTGTACCAAGGCTACTTACCAGCCTCCAGTCAAAAATTCCTGAAGGCCCAGAGAAGCTGGGATCCTGCTCAAAGACCTTGCAGTGACTGTGATTCTATTCCGCGAAACAACACGCCCGGTACGTGCGAACGATCATCAATCTTTCGCCGTCGTCTGATCGAGCCAGGAACCACCTGCAACTGCCATGCCGCTTTTCTTTGAAAGGTTCTGGGATTAGGAAGGGTAGGGACACCAGGCGGCCTACAACATCATATCAAGTTGGAGTCAAATAAAAAAGGGCTCTTGATTTAGTCAATCTTAAGAACAGCATGTTATGAGAATGAATATTCTTTCAGTAAATGTTGACAGTAATATAAGCAAGCCATCATGATATCATAAGAAAGTAACATACTGCTGTAATAGCCGTTTGTAGCGATGACTGGAGTAGGCCAGCAATACGTCCAGCCATAGAAGGAGTCGACAGCGTAAATGAAGCCCTTGTGTTCAATGGCATCAGAGAACCATGGAGGATTAATGATCCTGCGATGGACGTGCAGATTTATCCACTTACCGCATTGACCTGTCTGATAGGAGAGACCGCGGTTGAAGAACGCAATTAGCCTGAAGTCTTTATAATTCGCAGATCTTGTGGGCACTTGGCAGATTACAACCTTGAGCAAATCAAACTTGGTATCATGTTGGCTACTGTAAGATTCCGGGTATTCTGGGCCGCGGTGCCAAAGCAGTGCAGTGTTAATCGAAGGAAGGGGGATGAATCGCCGGGTGTAGACCTCCACGAGCATCCAGTTGCCGCGACCGTCGACGAGCACCATCCAAGACGTGTTCATGCCGACCCAGTACATACCGTTAATGTAGTGAAGGGGGTTGGATCGCAGTGAAGGGGGTTGATGCTCGCCAGCCTACGATCGTTATGCTGCGTGACACGCCGTTTCTGAAGATCAGGCGGCATCAGCAAGCAAGGAGCTGGCTTAAAAAGCTCCGGCCTGAGGGCTTTGAGTAAACGGTACAGCCCCGACGAGCACGCAGCGAGCGGCATGGTACTGAGATTGTCCACACACGAAACAATGAGCTTGATTACCTCTGTGGGGAGCGAATTCCAGCCACTCTTTGGCGGACGCTGCTCGGTTCTGCCATTGTTGGTGCTTGGGTTTCGGACGAGGGGGAGGCGCCTTAGCGGGGATGGACGCTTGGACGAGACTATGTGCGGACAAAGATGGAGAAGGGAATATGTGCTGCGGGAAGTGGACAGGTGATGATGACTACAGCACGCCGCTTGACTTACGAGACACATACCAGCAGCGTAGGGTCATATCGATGCCAGACAACTTGCTTGAGTAATCACAGTACTGGTACTCCCTACAGTACTATGCCCTAACTTGCTTGAGTAGAGTAGTAGAGTAGGACTCTGCTCTACTACTAGCACCGGAGGAGTAGTATATTCTAATCTAAAATAGTTACAAACTTCAATGCCCGAGCGTGGAACGACTACGAACCGTGCTCAAAGACCGTGTCTACGTGGTGTTTGGACTTATATGCAAAAAAATAGCAAGATGCCCGTGCATTGCACGGCACACCATCATCACCAACTCGGTTTTTTCTCTACTCCTACTCCTATAAAAGACTCGGTTGGTGATGATGGAGGCGAGGAGGCGTGTTCAGCCGGGCGTGCAGCAGACGGCGCATCACTATTCGATTTGTTATAAAAAACAAAGAAGAGTAGTAGAGATAGAGACATAGGGAGGAGCACGAGGTTGTGGGAGATAAGGATCAACGAGGCAAGGCCTTATCTGTAAATGTGGAGAGAGGTGCGGGTATCTTTTGTAAAATTGTCATAGTTGGCTTTCTATCCGTTAGATATAGATCGGACGGTCTATATTACAAGATGGAAGGCATACCATCATCACCAACTCGGTTTTCTATAAGAGTAGATATATATAGATATAGATAGATAGAGACTAGGGAGTACTAGTAAGGACACCATCTACTGCTTCATGTGCTACTCCTGCGCTCCATTCGGCGGCCGCAACGTCCCCTACAGCCACTCCCTCCTGCGCTCCATTCGGCGGGCGCTGTTGAAATCTGGGGAGCGCACTCTCGCGACTGCTGGCAGCCACGACTTCACCGACGACGACTTCTTCCCTAACCTCGGCAACCTCTTCCTCAACGACATCGGCGACAACCTCAACGCCAACGGTGCTGCTCCCGTTGCACCGTATGTGTTTCTGTCCTTCCTGTTGAAAATCGTGGTAGAATTCATGTTTCTACTCTGTATCCTACTACAATGCTAGTCCACATGATTAGTTTCATCTCTGTTATAGCCCTCATGATTTATTTTGTGCTTATTCAGATTAAATCTCGTAGTAACTTGCTCATATATTCAACTGGCGCAACGTCCCCTACAGCCACTCCCGTTTCATGGACGGCCTGGTCGATGCCTCCAAGGAGCCCTTCGTCCACTGCTATGAGTGCTCGATGCCGTTTTGTGGCTCGCCGGCGGACATGATGCATCACCTCACGGATGCGTGCAGCGGTCACTGCTGGCCCTTGGCGGAGAACATCAAGTACGAGACGTGCTACCGGTTCACCATGCCGGAGTCGCTGGAGGATCACCGCCGCCTGCTAGTCTCAGAGGAGGACGACAGCGTCTTCCTCTTGATCGTGGGCACCGGCGAGGCCCGCGCAGGCCGCCGCCCCGTCTCTGTAATGTGTGTCAGGGGCGACGCCGCTGACGCTGACACTGACACAAGGCAGATGTACGGGTGTGTGGTCAGTGTTACTACCCCTCCGGGTCGCGTGGGCGGCGACACCGGCCTCATCGAACGGACTTGGACTCTGGGGAGCTGGGACTATCCCGCCAATGTGGACTTGGAAAACCCAAGGCATCCTTTACCCGCCGACGCGGTGCACGGGGACTCCAAGGAGGTTCACCTGGACATACGCATTATCAAGTGCACTTAGAAAACATGTAGTGTGTGTGTGGGCGCTTATGGCCCGTGTCTTTGCCGCTTTTGATTCTGTAAGCTTGTCGTTAAACTTGAGTGGCTTTCGCCGCAGTCCTTCCTTTGAACTGCTCCTCTCAGTGAGCTGATGTAAGACACTTTGGGTTTCATTTGATAATGGAACCGGGGAGGAGCCTCCCTGTTCTTCTAAAAAAATATGCATTATCAAGTTAAATGTTGATCATTAGTCTTCGCTCAATGTAATCCGCTGTCTAAGCATGTGGAGACTTCCATGCAGGATCTTGCTCTATTGGAGTATCGCGCATGAATAAAAGTGTATCCATTTATGGTTTAGTCTAGAATCTTCCATGTATGAATTTTTACTACAGTACTGGTGAAAGACTTACGATGAACCATTTCTTACATCTCCTCTGCCCCCTTGCAAGTCATCCTGATTTAATCCCTCCGTCTAGGTGTATAAGGGCATGGTTAATATTACTTAATAGTATAGCCAACTGTTGACTATAAGAAAGTGCCATGTCATCTGTAGCCAACATGTATAACAATCGATACTCAAAAACTAATTCTTAAAGATCATTTCTTGCAAAGCACAATAAGTGTTATTTCTTCACAAGTTTTGGATGCAGGTTGAACAGTTGAACGCTTTTGTTTGCAAAAGATACCTTTTTATCTATTTCACCCAGATGTTTGTGAGCTCTAGAGATGAGATAATATCCGAAGAAACCTATCGATACCCGTTACACATGAGATGACCCCCACATCCTTTGTCAAAATAAACAACTCCCCGATCAATGCATTTCACTCTTTGGTGCAACGCACGGGCACCTTACTACTATAGATTAGTACGACCAAAAATTGAACTAACATTATATATAGTATGATAAATACTGATGCATGTCACCTAAAATTATATCATTCAAAACTATGTTCAAATACGAATCCAACGATATAGTTTTTGTTGACATGCACTAACATTTTGTCAGTTAAATCTTCAGTCAAATTCAATAGGGGACTAATAAAGCACGACCGATGTAGTACAAGTGTAGAGGGCGGCGCTGCATGGGAGTCTCACCTCTCACCCCGCTCGTGGCGCGGCAGTAAAGCCATCATATCACAAAACCCAACCACTCCCAGTAATAAGTGGCCTGGTAAAATAAACGGACAAGCAACCATCACATCCCTCCGTATTTTTTGCATTTCATCTCTCTGCATTTACTTTCTCTGGTTCATCTCGCACACTCGATCCCTAGCTACTACTCCAAGGGCCAGTTCTTTTGGCGGCTTCCCCAGCTTTTCCCACAAGACTAGTCACAGTGGAGTGTAACAATAAGGTGCCTCACTCATTTATTTGGGCTTCTAAACTAATACTCCATCCTGGTTTATTCCTCACCATGGTAATTTGTGCTAAATTTTGACCAAAGATTTAACTGATAAAATATTACTCCCTCCGTCTAGGTGTGTAAGTCATCATAGGAAAATCAAATAATCCCAAAACACTTAGGCGTGGTGCATTAACTTCTACCTCGTTTCTTGTTTCTTGACATATCAACCAATAAGAGATAAAGAGTGTGAATGCTTTTAATGACTTGAGATATCAAACACGACATGCAGTGGTTAGTTTATTGCATGCAATACTATTAATTAGCAAATAAACATTAATGTTTCTCGTTTTCTCCTCCTCCTTGGTCACGGTGCACAGCCTAAGATGACTTACTCACCTAGACGGATGGAGTAGTGCATGTGACATGCACTAACATTTCATTAGTTAAATTTATGATCAAAATTTGACACAGATTACAATGAGGACCAATAAACCAGGACGGAGGTAGTAGTTATGGGATTACTAATCTAGAAGCCTAAAAGAACTGGCCCCTGGTACTCCTACTAGTAGTAGTACTCAAGTTGGAATTCCAATTGGACGACACAACTTGTTAGGAAAAAAATCGATACAGGGTGTAGGAAGCGGTTTGGGAATTTGCATGCCTTTCCAACCAGTGAGATACTCCGTACAAAGTACGACAGAGAAATAACCACAGAGAAGGAAGCTAAAAGTAAACAATCAAACGAGCATTTTTGCATTTGTTTAGCATTGAACCGTTTCACAAGCTTGACTAGTGCTGTTTTTCTACTTTTACAAAAACCACATCGTAATGTTAAAACGTGCATTTGCACGTACATAAGTAATAGTAGTACTCCCTCCGTCTAGGTGTATAAGTCTTCCCTCCTAATTGGTCACGGTGCACAACCAAAGATGACTTATTGACCTGGACGGAGGGAGTAGCACAGTCTGCAAGCATATATCGAGAGAGACGTGTAGTGCGATAGTATATAGTAAAGTTTGTGCTATATGCACGTATTTGCAAAATGCATACGAATACACAAGGTTTCCAAACTTTCCCTTTTACATACTTAATTAAGGACACCAAAAATTCCTGAACGTTCGGGATTTATCATTTGCGTCACAAAACTAATGAGATCGCCTTACGAAACAAAAATTATACTCCTCCTAAAAGCCAGGGCGCTCGCAGGAGCGCTTGCGGCGCGCCACGAGTGCCCTGGTGCGCGGCCGTTTCCCAGCGCGCCGACACAACGCCTCTTCCTCAGCCTCACAACTCGCGAGGTGCTGATTGGCGGCTTGCCAGTGGGCAAGCGCGATCTCACCGGTGTGGTGATCTGGCGCCAACAGGTACTCCGCCTCGCTGGAAGCGTGCACCCGGTCCACGTACCGCCAAGCGTAGATGAGGCGCTTGGGCCCTACTGCACTTAGGGCGTCGGCACGGGCGTCCTCCACCACCCTCACGGCCCTCGCACGAGCCTTCTGCCAAAGAGCCAATTGCCTGACTCTCTCGGACGCGACATAGGCCTCCCAGGCAGCTTGTTCCGCGATGCGCTTCTCTTGCTCGGCCTTCTTCTCCGCCTCTATTTTGGCGCGCTCTGCTGGAGGCCAAGCCTCCCACAAGGCGACATCCATTTCTTTCTAAAGCTCCTCAAGGCTGGGGGGCTCGGCGGGCGGCACGACATTCTCCTTGTAGCGGGGAGCCGACGCGTCCTCCGACGCGCGTGCTGGCGAGATTGGGAACGCCGACACGTCCACCTCGACGCGTCGCGGCGAGGAGCGGAACGCCGACGCGTCCTCCTCGACTAGTGGCGGCGAGGAACGGAACGGCGATGCGTCGTGTTGCGACGAGGAGCGGAACGCCGACGCGTCCTCCTCGACTAGTGGCGGCGAGGAACGGAACGGCGACGCGTCGCGTAGCGGCGAGGAGCGGAACACCGACGCGTCCTCCTCAACCAGTGGCGGCGAGGAACGGAACGGCGACGCGTGACCGTCCGCATGGTGCAGCGAGGGGCTCGTAGGGCTTGGGAGGGGCGATGCCATGGTGGTCGACGTGAGAGGGAGGGGGAGGAGATAGCGATGAACGTGAATGTGAGGGGGAGGAGATAGCGATGTCGTGGGAGGCGCAGTATTTATAGCGAGCAATGGCACACCTACGTAAGATATGGACTGAGCTGCACTGACTTAACTGCAGGTCCACTTGTGTCACTGACATGTGGGCCGAACCCCTGTTGGGCCCATATGTTAGTGACCCAATGCACCTGCAGTTAAGTAACAGCTACGTGGGCATATTTGTTGGACTAAATTACGGGGGAGCGAAGGGGTGGAAATATTGCTGGTCACGACGGATTGGACGAGCGTGGGGGGAGGAGAGTCATGCATGCAGATTTTTTCACACGGGGTGGAGTGGTGGGACCGCCGGAGGGAGAAGGAGAGTTTGGCAGGCATATTGTTTCCACACATGGAGAGGAAAAGATTTGGAGACGAACGGGCTTCCTACAGGTATGGGTAACGGTGCATAATAAGTCATCTTGCATGCCGGGCTAGGTATAGTCTCAAGTCATTAAAAACATACACGCCCCACACATGTTCATATTTCAAGGTGCACTAAATTATTGCATGCGATGATTAAGGTTGGCCATAATTGTGGTATCTTAGCTGGTATCATGCACACGGGAATACTAGCAAACATGCTGATGTGGCAAAGCATTAAAGAAGAGAGGGGGGTTAGAGTAACTAGTGTTCATGCATGCATTGGTAAACACATTTTTTTGTGAAGAACGACAGCACTAGTTGAGTACTTTTGCAGACTTCAAAAACTATTCCACCGCCTCTACTATCTTGCTAAGAGTAGGTGAAATTTTTGAATCGAGCCCTTTAAACTAGAAGGGAGGTAGTGGTACTCTAATAGCTAACCTTGTTGTGATGACAAGATAGGACATGGCACGCACCTGGACGGAGGAACTAGTCTGCATTGTGCATTTAAGTTTTGTCTGAAGTCAATGTACCTCTACTTTCACTAGACTTAAAGAAAAATGTATCAACATTCACAATGTCAAATCAACCTTTTTTGACTCATTATAAAACGTAGTTCTTATACTCATTATAATCCGTATTGTAGATATTGATATTTTTAGTATAAATTTGGTCGTGGGATTTCATTGATGCCTGTCAAAGCGTGGAGGAAGCGGAGCTTAGGGCTTGCATTGCCGGTCTCTACATAGGTATTTCTCTTCATAATCCTGTAATTTTGGAGACTGATTGTGCTTTTGTGGTAGCGTCTCTTGCATCAGGGGACTATGACATGCCTGCTATGCGTGACCTGAAGAAGAAAGTGTTGAGCATCTCGAAGTTGATCAGCAATCTTCAATTGTCAAAGATTAGCCGTTCGGCCAATAAGGTGGCACACTTAATCGCTAAGTATAGTTTGACAATAGATTAGATGGTATTCTTGTAAATAACGTACCGCCCTTTGTGGTGAATATTGTATCGAATAAGTGTACTGGTGTGGCTGGTTAATTAATATAAGGTGGTGTTCAAAAAAAGTATAAATTTGGTCAAATACTTTGCAAACGGTTGACGGGAGTAAAAAGGACCAGAGGGAGTATCATGCATGCGGAGTAGGCAAAAAAATTGCTCATTTATAGCCGGTCGAAGTCTCAAAGGGCGCGACCGCGCGAGGGAGGCGAAGGTTGTGGGAGGCGCGTGGTTGACGGAATTAAGTGAAGTTACATCCACGCGCCGGCATGGCGTGCGAACAGGTAGAAGCTATACCGTCAGGCCTACAATATGGGTCTAGTAGACATGACATCTAGTGGGTCCTGCATAGTTCTCAAGAACTCTTTGGGGGCTTGCAGCCGTTTATCCACCGGGCAAGCCAGCAACCCCACGCCGTTCGCACGCCCTACTCGTCCCCGTCTTCTACCTTACAACAGTTCGCTCCCAGTTATCCCGTCCTTTCACATTAGTTCGCTCCCAGTTTTTGCGGGGTACAACAGTTCAACTTCTCCTAACCCTCCTCCAAAATCCATGGCCTCCCAAATCTCCATGGTCGCCACTGAGTACCAGGTTAGAGCCATCACCGGCGATCAGTTCATCGTCATCTACACACGTGGATCCACGACGGTGAAAGCATGGCTTGCTCGCTTCCTACGCATGTTCAACAGTTCAACGGATGAGTGGGTCGCTGGGCTAGATGTTGAGTACACCACAGTCCTGGGACGAGAGAAGGATCTAAAGGATGAAGAGAGGAAGAAGCCAGCCATGATCCAGGTTTGCGTACATAACGTTTGCTTGGTCTACCACATATGCCATGCCGACGTTGAGTGCCAGGATTTTAAGAACTTCCTCAAGGACAAAAGAGTGAAATTCGTTACTGTAGGCTTTAAGAACGACAAGGATGTCCTGCGTCGAATAGGTCTCGTTGTAGGCCAGCCCTTTGATCTCCAGAAGGCAAGCCTGGTGTCCTCCTCTCAACCTTCAATGCTGACCCTGGCAGTAGCCATGATTGATCCTTCGTACGCTAAACAGAAGAAACCTCATCACGAGTTTCATCGTGCATGGGAGTCGAAGACATTAGATGAAGATCACATCCTTTACGCAGCAATGGATGCCTACCTTTGTTTAAATATCTACAAGGGTTGGATGAAGAAGCAGAGACCAGTGTCCAGTTCAAGCAAAGAAGCGTCGGCGAAGAGGAAGAGGGACAAGGACAAAGTTGAGGACGTGGACTCGGACTCCGAGTAGGTGGCAGGCCGTCGCTCATGCTGGTTCTACTGCAGTGTCAAGCGGACTAGTTGCTTAGTTTATTTTCAAGGGTGTGTTGTGCTGAGGCCCCAGCAGAACTATGTTTAGTATGTTCTTTCTCGTTATTTGAACTCTTTAGTATGTACAGTAGTACTAGTACTATGTCTTACTACTGTTCTTCTTGCAGTTGGTACTACTGCTCGTATCTTCGTGTTCCTACTGTACTTAATACGTTCATACTAGTAGTATAATTTGGGTCAGTCGATTTGTGAAAGAAGTAATTTGGGTCAGTCGATTTGTGAAAGAAGTTCGACGGAGGGAAGGAAGAAGACGACAGAAGAGGTGGAAGAAGCCCTTCTAGCCATCCATGTTGCATCAAATGGCTCACATGAGTCGACTGACCCAAATTGCTCCTTCAGATTGCAGGATCCACGTGGCATTCAAGGTCTCGAAGGTAGATTCCGCGTCCGCACCCGGTTTGCGGGCTCGACGAGCGCGCAACCGGCTTCTGCCGCGACAGCCACCATGCGCGCCTCCTCCGCGCGGGCGGAGACGACAATGACATGCTAGTTCCTCCTCACCGGCGTGCTGGAGCACGCGCTCGTCCTCCTCTTCATACGTTGCGTGCATAGACGTGGCTCCACCAGCTGCTCGCGTGCTTGGCAGCGCGGCGGCATCGCGAGGAGGGACTGCAGACGACGTGAGCGGGCGAGCCTTCGGCTTCATGGCATAGGGATGGCGGCGACACGGCGGTGATGGGCGAGAAATTTTTGGCCGGAGCAGGCGGGTGCCGGCATGCGCAACGGCGGCGGCGGCATATTGATGAGTGCGCGTGTGGGAGCTTACTTTAGTTTTATTTAAGGTTGGTCAAACTTAAAAGAAAACCGTACTAGTACACGTAAACATTAGACTTAGGCAGCGCTTTTATTAGTTAGTACCACAGCCACGATACGGAATCTTGTGCAAGCACGTGAACCGCGGCCGCGCGGTCGACCGAACGGTGCGTCACCGTGTCACGCTCGAAGGACATCCACCGAACCTTTTTGTGTGTGTGAAAACAATCCTCGAATATTACTCAACTTTTTTTTCCTGGGAAAGTTCTTGACGCTGCAATATTTCCATATATTTGAATTTAGCTCCAGTTCGTGTTTAAGAGAGAACGTGTGTATGTGTCCATATGTGTGTTGTGGCGTTAGGGCAACGTGGAGACGGTGTGCGTGTGATACAGACATAGAGAGGTGTGAATGTGCAAATGATCATGCATGAGTGAGACATAGACAGATGCCGATACGTTGTGTATACATGAGAGAACGGTCTTCTAGTTTACTTGTGTGTGTGTGTGTGAGAGAGAGAGAGAGGGAGGGAGAGAGAGAGACCGAGAGAGACAGAGAGAGAGAGGAGTATCCGTATCACAACAACCATCTCTCTCGATTCGTCCGTCCCTCGCACGGTCGCATGCAACACATGCATCAACGCGCACATTTTGACACCCTCACCCGGCCCCTGCCCACCTCAAGGCCCGCACAATCTCTTTGTGAATACCCATTTCTCTCCTTAGGTTTGTTTTCTCTCAATATCACACACACACACACACACACACAGAGAGAGAGACACGCAGCACAACACACACACACACTCCCCCGAGCACACAATTCATCCCCATCCAAGGTTATACGGCGACCACTCTCGCTTGTGCTTCTTTGCACCCCAACATGCACAACACCTCAATCTTCAAAGAGGGCATCGAGCAGATCGAAGACGGCGACCACACCGCGCTAGAGAATGCGGGGACATTTGGAAGTAGGGTGATGGGACGACGGCTGACTGACTTCTCCCCCCACCCTCTCTCTCTCTTGCACAAAATTACCAATCCCTCTCTCCCCCGCACAAAATTGTCAATCCCTAAACCCACGAGATCCTTCCCCTCTTGTCCATGTTTTCCAGCTCTCTCTCATCAAACATGTTGTCTCTTCTCCTTCCACGTATACAGAATCCGGATGCACACGCATCTCACGTATATTACATGTCTCCATCTTTCTCACAGACGTAACTTCTTCCTCTCTCTTTCTCTCTCTATCTCTCTCTGTCTCGTTCTCTCGTCCACATACATACAATCTTTCCCGCCCTATCTGCTCCATCTTCAAAATCTCACTCTGCACGTTTCATTCACACACTGGGACATGTCAAAATGTTGCTTCTATAATGGCTGATGTAGAGTTATGGTTGTTTTTGTTGCATCCTACAAAGTAATAACTATGAAATGCATTTAGATTCTCATTTGACTGGGATTATGTGAGTTTGAGCATGTTGTGAAGTACTATAGACCTTGTATACATCTTGGGATTCGACAATGATTGTAACTATTGAATTGTATAGACCATTACATTCGAAGTCAATAGCCTAATATATTTATTTCACAATTTCAACAAATGATTAGTTCACTACAAACTAAGAAAACAAATGTGTACTCCCTCCATTTTTATTTAAGTCCGCGTATTAGCATTGGTCAAAGTCAAGTTTTGTGAACTCTCAGAAAGCTTATAACAAAAAATATTAACATATACAATAACGAATAAATACCATTAGATTCATTATTGAATGTACTTTCACATCATACATATTTGTATGGTAAATGTTCATATTTTTCTATAAACTTGGTGAAACTTTAGGAAGTTTGACTTTGGTCAAACCTAATATGCAGAGTTTACTACTACTACTCGCTAGTTGCTTAGCCGAATCACTCAACACGCCACACGGGGAGTCCAGTGTCACAAAATTTTGAGGTCGGCGGGAAAATCTCCCGCGACCCTGATTCGAGCAGTGGGAAGTTACCATCATAGCCTTCGGAACAGGCCTACTGATGACGCTTGGTAGGGGACTGTTTTCGTAACTTCAGGTTCACCCTACCCAGCCAACCCCACCCCGGCAACCAGAGTAGTACACCTGAATACTCCCCATTTTCTATCCCCACCGCAAAATAGACTTCTCCACGACACCGCAGCCTTTGTGCTCCTCCCCTTTACATCGGCGCACTCGTCCACCGCAGCGCATCTGCCTCATCGACGACCTCGTACGCCGCACTGGAGCCGGTCCACCGTCGTCGTCGTATACGGATCCTCTTCCCCGGCACCGTCTTCCACGGTCTCGGATCTGCTTCCCGGAAGCCGACGCCAAGCGCAGAAGTACCACTGTCGTGGACAATGAACTGACTCCCGTTGCCGACCATGACTCACAGAGGCCGCCGCGACCATCGTTCTCCTCCTCGATTGGTAATGTGTGTATTGAATCACTTAGCAGTACATGTGCAGTTCCAATTTTTTTCATACCTACCCTTCAAATTTCCTGGGTGCTATTGTTCCCGTAAAAGTAATTGGTTATAGCCTCCATTGTCCAACAGAATATCAGCTTGTAATTGTGCATCGCTCCTGTATCGCGCTGTGCTTGGGTAGGTTTTTCATCTGCAACCAGTAGTGTGGCAAATGATGGAAATGTTTTTAGAACTACCAAGATGCCCATGCGTTGCATGCATCAAGATGCATTTGTATGAGTAGTTTATCTTGTGGGAGAAAAGGATGAACGAGGGATGGCCTTATTTGCAAATCTGGAGAGGGGTATGGGTATCTTTTTGCAAAATTCCCATTTGTTTCCTTCCTATCTGTTAGATATAAATCGGACGGCCTATATTGCAAGAAAACAAAATATAGAGAAAAAAAGTAGACAGTAAAGGAAGTAGAGATAAATACTAAATATAAAATATAAAATAAATATAACAGTAGAGAAGAGAGTAGAGATAGCAGAGACATCAGGAAAGGATCGCGCGCGCGCGGGAAAAAGCGGTTGGGCGTGCGCTAGTTTTGGCGCGCGGCGTCCGGTGCGCTTTATAAAATCCAACGCCCTCCCACCGCTCTGTGCCTTGCCACCACTCTCTCCCCGCTCATTTTCGCCTCGCCGCCGCCGCGCCACCATGCCGCCGCGTCGCCAGGAAACTTGGGGATACCGCGGCTTCCGCGCGCGCCCCTCCGGCGGCTTCTCCGCCGAGATCCGGTTCCGCGGGATGCGCCTCGGCCTCGGCAATTTCGACACCGCCAACGAGGCCGCCCGCGCATACGACGCGGCGGCGTGGCGCCTTCGGTGGCCTCATAGAACATTGAACTTCCCCAACGTGCCGACGCGGGAGCGGGCGCAGGAGCTCGCGCCTCTGCCGCGGCTTAGCACAGACAAAGATCGTCGCACAACCGGAGGCGGGAGCACCGTCTCGGCATCGCCGAGATGGACGAGGAAGCCATGGCGCTGTGGCGCCAACACTTCCCGCAGGACATCATCAACGAGCGTGAGTTCTACGCGCAAAGGAGGGCAGAGAGGGATAAGAGGAGGGCGGAGCAAGCCGCCTATCGCGAGGACAAGCGTAGGCGAAAAGCGGACGCTCAATTCAACATGAGGCTAGGAGCAGCGTCGCCCTGGGAATCCGACGATGATCGGTATCTTCACGCCTACAGTCAGACGTCGGAGGAGGACATCACCGAGGAGGAGTCGGACGACGAGGAGTAGTTGAATTATCTTTTTTTATCTATCTATGCTGAGAACTATCCTCTACTCTATCTACTTCTCGATCTCAGCACTGTAAACACTTTTTTAAAGCGCCGCGCGTTGCGATTCTGTTGGAGATGCTCTAACATGGTAGACGAGTGCTTTAATGTTGCCCACAAGATGCACGAGTATTACTAGTAGTATATTTTTCTTGCCATGTTGAGATTTTAAAACCACGAGTGCGAACATGCACAGGAGCAATGAAGACCAAACACGGGATATTCGGGACATCTTCAAGGAGCGTGGCAAGTTAAAGAGGAGCTGCACCGAACCTGTAAAACGAGCTTTGGTAAGTAACACCCTTTCAATTACTTTCGTGTAGCCTCGTGTTCTTCGATGTGTATATGTTGTAATTTCTGTTTCTCTTAAGCGTTGTGTTCTTCGATGTGTAATAAGAAGAGTCTTAATCGTCCTAATGCTTTCGTTTTTAGCTTGATGTAGGAAGTGGGTGTTCTCACCTTGTAGTCTATTTTTATATTTTTTTCCTTTTGAATTCACTTCTCCGAGTTCTGTTTATCTGGCTTCTACAAAATGGATGTAGGTTGCTCTGTGTATTGATCTAAAAAAGAAGTAACTTCATGTCAGGATGCAGTTCCTGCGAGGAGGGAAGTATAGTCAACCTCGAGATCATGTTTCCAAAATGAGGATGGATTACACACAAGGTTCCAGTTCCCTAATGATGCTGGATTAGACACAAGGTGCAAATTCCCAGATGATGCTGGATTACACACAGGCCAGGTGGAGTCGTCAGTTGTTCGTGTCCTCGTGGCATTAGTAAAGGCTGAAAGAAAGCGTGCAGCAGCCCTTGAGAATGTAGCTGAGTTCCTGAAGAAGCGAAAAGAGCAATCAGATGCTCTCTTCACCCAAGCCAAAGAAGAGATGGAAGAAGCCAGAAATAAGCTAGCAGAGGCAGAGCAGGCTAGGCGTCTCCTGCTATCTAAAACTGTTGTCAATACAAAATTTCCTTCATAATAGCTAGGTTCAAATGTTTATCCAGTCAGCATGCTTGTTGTGATGTCCATGCATCTACTCATGTGGCACAAAATGTTTTTTTTTCAGGTCATGTAATAACAGCAATTACTTTCCAAACAATAACAGACGAAGCATTGGACATGGTATAGTTCACGCGCAAGCCCGACATTCCAAGTTCAACTTCCACAACAAACTCATGTTCACAGATATCTGCACATTTCATACATAATGTCCACAACCATGATTCATTTCAAAGCCAAAAAAATGTGAGGAGAGTTATAAATAAAGAAAAACCTCTGCTAGTTCCTGCTACCAGTGCGAGCACAACAAGTCAAGACCAGGCGTAAATTAATTATATTTTAGTCATTTTTTGTGTTCTAAAATGCCTATCGTCTCGCGGAAGGACGTGTTGCCGGCACACGCGTGGATTCAATGAAGGCAGGCGGCGCAGTCTTAAGCTGGTTGCACGCGGCGAGGAGGCGTGCTCAGCCGGGCCTGCAGCGAGTGCGGCCCTCTTGGCCGGCGCGCCGGTTCAATGCCTGCGCTATGAGAGGTCGCGTCCGTGTCAGAGCAATCACTCCCTCCAGTCCTTTTTTGTTTGGGTATAACAAAATGTCGTTTTCCATTCACATTTTCAAGTAAAATTCGTGGACAAACTTTGACCCAAAGTACGATGGGGACTAGTAAACCAGAATGGAGGTAGTAGTTTTTTTTAATCAAAGAAGGGTTTCCCCTTCCGATTTTCATTACTGAAAACCAGCATCTAAATCTAAACCATAGTATTTGCCCTAGAACTACCAGGTTCAAAATCTCGCAATATAAACCCATACAACCTCCATCGCAAAAAAAAAAAACCATACAACCATACGCCAAGGAGGTACGTAGTACTATGAATTCCATTTTCTCTCCATACCAATCGTTCTAAAAACTACTTACTAGTACTTATAACGCGCCACTGAAAATCGGAACTCTTAACCTCGCTAAAAAACGATATTTTAAACGTGGCTACTCGACCTGAGGCAACTGGTGAGCCACCACGCTCCAAGTCATTCACCTGTGGTCCCGACCATCAACTCCTACGGATCAAATTATCACGCGAGCTGACTATTCCTACAAAGGTGCTCCACCACGTACCCAGTACCCGCGAATGCAGCAATCGTGCACGTAGGGTTTTAGGGTTTATTTGTTAACGTCGCCTTTACGTAACACTCATGTGTGCGAGACAGCGAGAGGCCGACTGCGTGCGTGCGCCTCTTCTCTTCGTGTATGTACTCCACCGTTTGTCTGGTGTCCAAAAAATTATAATAACTACTAGCAATGTGCCAATGCATTGCCACACGATCAATGTAGATTATTACATATTCACCGATTTGATAGAAAAAATGTCTAGTTTTGAAATACGTATATCACTAAAAATATGTTATGTTTCACTCAAAATATATTCCTTTGGCGTTTTTTATGAGATAAGGGAGGAATGTTGTTGGTTTCAAGATTCGAGAAGTGGTATATGTGTAATTTCTACTCTTACTAGCAAGATGCCCGTGCGTTGCACGGAACATTAAGATCTTGTGGGAGAAATGGATGAACGAGGGAAGGCCTTATCTGCAAATGTGGTGAAGAGTGCGGGTAAATTGCCATATTTTCCTTCCTATCCGTCAGATATAAATCGGACGACCTACATTGCAGGATGGCAGGCCCACCATCATCACCAACTCTATTTTTTATCCCTACTCTTATAAGAAGCATTGTCGGTGATGATCGTGTGCCTGCCATCCTGCAATATAGGCCGTCCGATCTATATCTGACGGATAGGAAGGAAACTATGGCAATTTTGCAAAAAGATACCCACACCCCTCTCCACATTTGCAAATAAGGCCTTACCTCGTTCATCCTTTTCCCCCACAAGATAAACTACTCATACAAATGCATCTTGATGTTCCGTGCAACGCATGGGCATCTTGCTAGTTGTTGCAAAAAGCCCATGTGTGTGTGAGACAGAGGGAGAGTGGAGGAGGACGGAGTGCATGTGTGACAAAGACACAAGGAGTGTGTGTGCGATAGGTATCAGCTTAAAATGAGGCGATAGTGCGTGTGTGCACGATCGAGAGGGAGTCTCAAGAAGGGAAGAAAAATCTACATAGATACAAGGAGCAGGAGAGAGACATGTATGCGATGGTGGAAGCACGAGTGTGCGGGTGTATAAACCTATCTAGAGGCTAGCTAGTCGATAAATGTTTGTGAGAGAAGTAGGAGTCGGGGTGCAAAAGCAAGAGTTTTGTGTGTGAGAGAGAGATGGTAGTCGGGAAGGGGAGTGGAAGCAGGAGTTGTGTGTGTGTGTGTGTGTGTGTGTGTCTGTGTGAGAGAGAGAGAGGAGACGGTAGTCGGGGTTGTATGATCGGTAAACAAATGAATAATGTCAGTCTGGGATGGAGACGAAAAGGAGACCGCAACAAATGTTGTCTCTACAGGAGAGAGAGAGAGAGAGAGAGAGAGAGAGAGAGTAATTTTAGTGGTATGAGTCATATGTAGAGACATATAGGGTGTGTGAGAGAATCCCATAGAGAGAAAGACAAAGTGAAAGATGAGTGGAGACTGTGTGTGTGGCGGTGAAAAAGAAAGCTTAGGTACCGAGTACCAGAGAACAGTAGAGACGTGAGGGATAATGAAAACCGTGTAATGTATAATGATAGGGAGAGTGTGACACTTCTCAAGGGAGACGTCGAGAGACCATGTTTGCGAGGATAGGAGAAACATGAAGCGAGCGTGCGGGTGAGCTGGAGAAAAGAGAGTGATAGCTACCTGAAGGAGCATGCATGCGAGAGAGATGGGTGTGAAAGGAGTGAACAAAAAGGGATTCAAATATTTGAATTCAAGATGATGATACATGTAATCCATACTCGAACCAAAATTGATCTATCAAACATGCATACTCATATGAATTCACGCACATCTATGTTATTTAATATGTATATATTACTGATCCATACATTTTAGTAGAACGTAATTTGGTTAAATTTTTCGAATTCAACCTTAAGATTTCGAGATCGTTGTATTTGTAAATCATATTATACATATAAAGGAGCAGAATTCTTTGTTGTGCTTTTGAAAGTATATATAAAAAAATGATGTATGTAGAATGTAATTCCAATTGAAAATGGATCCCGCCCGAAAAAAAAATAGAATACAAACGGGATTCGAATTGAGTTGGCACGGTAAACGTGCACTCTGCAAAATTTGAACGAAGCGGGGAAAGTCGCGGTAACCGCCCGAAACCAAAATCTGCGAGATGGAAATTACTACTGCCTGTCCCTGCCATGCAAAGCCTATCTGCTGGATTTCTATAGGTTTCGATAGGGGTAGGTTTGTAATTTCACCCAAACGTGACGTAACCGCCTCTCACCCGGATTCATACACGGTGGGCGCCAAAGCACAGTGTGTCCTCGGCCGAAATCGACTCCCTCCCCGATTCATATTCATACATGGTGGGCGCCAAAAACAAACTCTCGTCGGCAAATATTCGGTGTATGCGAGATTACCGTCCTATCCCCAACCGACTAATGTTGTTGTGATGTAGTAGAAATTTGAAACGGGGGCTAAGTTTGTAAATTTCCTCGCATTTGAGACAAGCGCGCCCTGATACATGGTTCCCCCCTTCCTCTCTACCTCCCTTTTCCCCATTCGTACTCCGTGGGCGCCAAAACACCCTCTCCACCCCACCCTCCTCCGTCCGCCGCCGTCCGCCACCCCATCCACCACCGTCCTCCTCCACCATGCCGGAGCTGATACCCCGATGCCGCCGTCCATTACAAGAGATCGACCTCTCTCATCCATGCCTTCGGACCGAGATCCTTGCATCCCGTCCTCTCGCTTCATCCCCGCCGTCGTCCACCTTGCCGGCGCCGCTCCTACAACCGTCTCATCCACCGCGCCCCGCCGCCACCGTCTACCCTCCTAGATCTGCTTCCACGCTGCCGACAGCCATCGCTACCGCAGCACCGTCAAATTCTCAGCAGATGCGTACACGGCGCCGCACCAGAGGCGGTACTCTTTCGTATCTACTCAACTTATTTATTGCAGCAAGAAAATAGATCGCCACTGCTTTACTCTTATTTCTTGTCTTGGTTGCGAAGTTGCCTTTGTCTGGTTTGCACCTTCAGATCCGCCATGGCACGCTCAACACTATACTCCCAATGCTTATGGTTTTCAACTTTTATATTCCACACTAGTTAAATCACAGTAGACTAAATTTGAAAATTGGTTCAGTCGATTTTTCAGAGCTCGCCGGAGTTCGCCGGTGCGATCGAAGGGGCTCGGGTGGTTGTGGGGCCTCGCCGAACGAAGAAAACTCGACGCGGGTGGGGGTTGGGGCAGGGGTGGGGGTGGGGTGGCGGAGGAACACAGGCGGTGGGGGCGGTGGTCCGGCAGGCGGCCCGTGCGGTGTTCTGTATGGGAAGAATTAGAGACGAGGAAGAAGAAGGGTTAGGAGACGTAGGATCTTCATCCAACCGCCTGAAATGGTCGAGAGACAGCTGGGAGTTGCATTCTTAATGCGCTCTGGTTCATCATGTGTGGGCACTGCGCAACCAACATTTTATTATCCAAAATCTGATTGCTCTTCTTTACCATGTTCCTCTTCCGTTCTTCTTTAATATGTACTCTCTCCGTTCCTAAATAGAAGTCTTTGTATAGATTCCACCATGGACTACATATGGAGCAAAATGAGTGAATCTACACTCTAAAATGTATTTGGATACATCTGTATGTGATCCATAGTGGAAATCTCTACCAAGACTTATATTTTGGAACGGAGGGAGTATGATAGTAGTACAGTATGTTCCTTGTACTGAAGATGAGCAGGGACATTTGCAGTGTAGAGGTCTATACGGTCGGTTGTGATGGACACTTTGAGCCTCTTTGATTCGTAGGATCTTGTAAACATAGGAATAGGATTTGTAGTGGCCTGCCCACTTGAATCCTATAAGAATAGCAAGGAAATGCGGGGAGCTGTGTCGCCTTTGAGAGTTACACTGATATTAACAGTACCGCACCTTCACTTGAAGAGAGCTGGTATCCGAAGCCTTTCTAGCCGTACCAGCAATACTAGCACATATATTCCAGCAAGTTCCACTTTGCTGATTTACTCTGATGCTTAATGTTTTCCCGTTATATCTACACTATGATCTGTGTAGCTGCTTTGTGTCGCACTAGCAGCAGTCCACTATTGAAGCTAAACACTACAATGACTTACAAAATTGGCACCAAGGCATTGAGTGCCATTCTGGATGCAATGAAACTCATACGCTCCCCACCTGTTGATTCTTGTTCAGAATATGATCCTAATGACTATTCTAACCTCGAGGAGTCAAAGGCAGATGGCCTGTCCTGTTCACCCATCAAGGTGCCTGTTCTAATTTGGCAATGTTTTATTGATTGCGGGTATCTTGCATATGTTGTCTTGCATTTCTTCTACTTTGTTGCACCGCCATCTGCTTAGTTTACTCATCATATATGTCGAGATGCCATGCCCATCCATTATCAATACATATTCCATCTGTCATCATACCATGTTTTTCCACTCAAATGCTGTTCTTGTGCATCAGACATCAAAAACAAAGAGGGTGATTGCCGAACCTGAAGGAGCACCAGCAAAGTCCTTGAAAAACATGGTGGCGCTGGAGAAATCAGACAGCACCCCACTTATATTGGTTGTACAACCAATGACACAAAACGTAGGACCGACTCCAGCAGACTGTACCCATACTTCACTGTCCACACCACTAGCCCCACCACACATGACCTGCACTCTAGCAAAAGGTATACCGATTTCATTTGCCATAGCACCAGCTGTACCACAGAAAAATCCCACTCCAGCAAAAAGTACAGCAAGTCCACCGGACGAAGACCTATCCCAACTGCAGAGACGGCCAATTCCTGCAGATTGGAACCCCATTCCATTTATTCCCAGTTTAAAAGACAATGCTTTCAATGTTGTTAGGGACTATGTGCATATATTCCCATCATGGGAAGATTATAGTGAAGATAAACACCATTTTCACATCTTCCTGTCCAACTTACGTGTAAGTGCTATTATTCATGGTTATTATTTTCCTATTTTCTGCTGATTGAACACATCAATGATTTACATTACATTGTTGTAACTAGGTGAGGGTCAATCTGGATAGTCATGACGAGCAAAGCTTGCTTGTGCTTTTCAAGGAAGCATTGCAGCAGTACGGTGTTACCTGAGGAAATCACACTTTGATGGCAAGTCTATAAACGAATTTCCGGTCAAGTCTCCTGTGCTAAATTTAGAAGACATTGAATGGAAAAACCTTGTTATGCACTGGTCTCGTTCCCAGGATGAGGTACTGTCTATGAAATCACATGACAATTTGAACTTCTACTTTTCCGCATGTGCCTTATGGATCTTTTTTGCAGGAAATCTGCTCGAAGAAGAATTCCGGTTTGAAAAGAACGACAGGATATCGCAAATATGCTGCCCGCTGCTTTGCTCTTGTTAGTACCTGTTGTCCTGTATCACTGTACTTGCATACATACCTGGTTCATTATGTGACAGCAGTATGCATGATAGCTTGCTTATCAATTGTTCGCTCCAAATTATCTGATCTGTGTGAATGGTTACATTAGTGTAGAATATATCCAATGCCAATGTTTTTTAGCTCTGCATTGTTCTTGTAAGTACATGCTGTCATTTATCAGTGTACTTATAATGACAGGTAGTTGTTCATGTACCATCACTCTGCAGCTTATTTTCCTTTGCCCTCCATTTTCTACACATCAGATCTATATTTACTCTTACCATAAGGTTGGTACTGAAGAAGTTTAGCTGTGCATTGCTCTTGGCTGTACCTTTTGCCTGTATCGCTGCACTTACATTTATAACTACTTGGTTATGTAGCATCACTCTTCATCTTATCTTAAATATTCTCCATCTTTTCGTATATTATCACATCTATATTTACTCTTAACAAAATGTAGAATAAAGGCAATGCTTTTGAAGAAGATTCTGTGGTAAACTTCTTGAATTGCCCCCCATCAGCATGGACAAGGCCTTTATAGAGCCTGTCTTCACCAATAATGTAAGTTTGTCCATCTCAAGCCTTCAAACTTTGTTGTATATATTTGGTTAGGCATGACTGCAACAGCTGTTTATTTTTGGTGTTTGCATCGAATTGCTTATTTAAAGTTTATTATGTAGTTCATAAACAAAAGTTTGTCCTTTCTCAATTTAAGTTTTCAGTTGTACAACCAAGTTCCTTCTTCATACCATGTAAATTAAACTATACAGAGCAAGTGATCTTCTTTTGCACTGCATGTATGCTTCTATTCTTCATCCGTAATCCAGTGGTGTGGTGAACCTACCCACTACAGCACAATGTCATATTCTGCAATGTCTTAACTATGAACAATGTCATATCATTCTACTATTATTTAAACCGTCTCTTTATTTGACAATCTGAAATGGTATAAATTGACAGCACAGTAACCATTGATACTTATGAGTTCTTGATCTGTAATCCAGTGTTGTCGTGAAGCTGCCAACTCCTTCACAATGTCATTTCCTGCCATGTCTTGACCTGAACAATACCATGTTGTGTTAATGCAATTTTAAACTATGCCACTTTATTCTTCAGTAAGAAATGTGATGAATTGTCAGCACTGATACCTTTACGTGCAAAACCTGTCATATGTCTGCTTGTTTATCTTTCAAAGTGAGGAAGATATAAGTGTTGAACAAGCGCACTCTCATCATCTTGCTCAGCTGCTTGCGCTGCAGCTCCCCAGCAGGGCTAACCTTTCTTGAACTCTATTGAAGTGTTGTCAGTTTTGTATATTATTTTGTCGGCGTGTTTATTTGCACTGGTGCCGATCTTTGATGCCCAGTGTATGTAATCTGCTGTCTGCTTGTGCTTTATTATCATAGTGGCGAACTTTGATGCCCAGTGGATGTAATATGCCGTAATTTCTTTATTGTATAGTCTAGGTTTTTTCTTATTCACGATGCTGCAGTTATTTTACTGTATATATATCATGTCTTCGCAGTAAACCGGCCAAACCGTAAAATTGCGGTACATAATCGGGCCGTCATGCAATCACGATGTAGGTTGGGCCTGAAACGTGCAAAACAGCTCACGGGCCGGCAGCAGCCCGAAATGAACCCCGGCCCATGATTGTGCGAATCAAATCACGGGCTTCTAACATGCCAAAATTGTCTCGGTCCTTGTTTGGCCCAATCAGATATCGGCTGCGAGCAGGCCGGATGCAAATCGGGCCGTAGTTAGGCCCAACTATATGACGGGCTTTTAACAGGCCGAAATTAATATAGGGCTGAAATGTTAAACGGGCCCTTAACAGGACAAAACTAATATCAGGCCGAATTACTAAGTGGGCCTTTAGCAAGTGGGCCCAAAAGCATAGTGTCCAGTTGACGGGCCGAATCTGATATGGGCCATAATTGAGCCCAAAGCCTCTTAAAGGGCCGAACCTGATCTGGGCCGTAATTTGGCCCAGAACGTGGTAGGCTTATAACGGGCCGGATCTCATATGGGCCACTTTTAGACCCAGAAAGTGGCAGGCCATTAATGGACCGGATCAAATATGGGCCGGCATTTGGCCCAAAACATGGCAGTCAGTTAATGGGCCGGCCTAGTAGGGTCCTCAAAATCTTGTGGGCCTACAGCTGGGCCGGCCCATTAATGTCGGCGCAATCTCGTGGGCCTTTAGCTGGGCCGGCCCATTATGATCTGCAAGAATCTTGTGGGCCTTTACCTGGGCCGGCCCATTATGGCACACAAAAATCTTGTGGGCCTTTAGCTGGGCCGGCCCATTATGGCACGCAAAATCTTGTGGGCCTTTACCTGGGCCGGCCCATTATGGCCCGCAAAATCTCATGGGCCTTTAGCTGGGCCAGCCCATTATGGTCCGCAAAATCTTGTGGGCCTTTAGCTGGGCCGGCCCATTATGGTCCACAAAAACTTGTGGGCCTTTAGTTGGGCTGGCCCAATTAAACTTGATGGGCCGGTCCACGTGTCAACATATCATAGGCGCGTCTCGCCCATTGGATGAGTGACACCTGTGCCAACGCGGACCTGACACGTGTCTCCTCCAGCCAATGATGATTTTACACGTGGAAAATCCCCATTGGTCGGGGCTGTTAACGGGTTATCGGATCCAAAACCCGACCCGATAGCTTAACGGCGTTCCGTTACGGTGGATGCCACGTGTCGGTCACCCTTGACGAAAGCACTTCTGTGACGCGCGATTTATCGTCATGGAAGTGGACACTTCCGTGATGATAATTTTGGTAATGTCATGGAACACTTCTATGCCAGCACAGGTATGACTATCTTGATTCTGTCATAAATTTTTCATGGATGTACATGCATGACAAAAAACGCGACCTACTGTGACAAACACGTATCATCACGGAAGTGTATTTTTTTTGTAGTGTTATGATGATTCTCCCCCTCTACTCTCTTGTAATGGATTGAGTTTTCCCTTTGAAGTTATCTTATCGGATTGAGTCTTTAAGGATTTGAGAACACTTGATGTATGTCTTGCCGTGCTTATCTGTGGTGAGAATGGGATATCACGTGATCCACGTGATGTACGTTTTGGTGATCAACTTGCGGGTTCCGCCCATGAACCTATGCATAGGGGTTGGCACACGTTTTCGTCTTGACTCTCCGGTAGAAACTTTGGGGCACTCTTTGAAGTTCTTTGTGTTGGTTGAATAGATGAATCTGAGATTGTGTGATGCCTATCGTATAACCATACCCACGGATACTTGAGGTGACATTGGAGTATCTAGGTGACATTAGGGTTTTGGTTGATTTGTGTCTTAAGGTGTTATTCTAGTACGAACTCTATGATAGATCGAATGGAAAGAATAGCTTCGTGTTATTTTACTACGGACTCTTGAATAGATCGATCAGAAAGGATAACTTTGAGGTGGTTTCGTACCCTACCATAATCTCTTCGTTTGTTCTCCGCTATTAGTGACTTTGGAGTGACTCTTTGTTGCATGTTGAGGGATACTTATATGATCCAATTATGTTATTATTGTTGAGAGAACTTGCACTAGTGAAAGTATGAACCCTAGGCCTTGTTTGCTAGCATTGCAATACCGTTTACGCTCACTTTTATCATTAGTTACCTTTCTGTGTTTATATTTTCAGATTACAAAAACCTATATCTACCATCCATATTGCACTTGTATCACCATCTCTTCGCCGAACTAGTGCACCTATACAATTTACCATTGTATTGGGTGTGTTGGGGACACAAGAGACTCTTTGTTATTTGGTTGCAGGGTTGCTTGAGAGAGACCATCTTCATCCTACACCTCCCACGGATTGATAAATCTTAGGTCATCCACACTACACCACGGTAGAGCTTACGTGACATATTTGTGTGGGCAAAGGTCCACTAATCTTCACAAAATATCTGTCACCGTAGCTTTTAAGTTTTGTCTTCGAAACATGTGTAGGCAAAGGTATATCACTGTAGACACATTATGTGTCGGCAACCACTAAATAACTATGTATTTGTCAGTAATCGCTTAATAACGTGTTATGTGTCGGCATATGTATGAGCTTTGACAGTTTATCAGTCGGTGTAGGTACGTATTTAGCGATATAAAATGTGTCGGCGTATATAGGGTGTATAGACTCAGAGTAAGTGTCGGCATAGAGGGACACGTGTCAATCGACTGCCTTGGCGCGCAATTTCAGCGCGCGAGCGAAATTTTTGCTTGTTCGTGCAAAGTATCCCCCGCAAAATACTCCCCCTCCCCCGCAAAATACCCCAAATCGACCCCAACCCTAACCCGTGCCTGCCGCCGCCGCCCTCGCGTTCGATCCACTCCATCGGCTGCCGCCATCGCCGCCGCCCTCGCGCTCCACCCCGTCCTCGCGCTCCACCCCGTCCTCGCACCCCCTCCTCCCTAGCTCCATCGCTGTCCTCGCACCCCCTCCCCCCGAGCTCCAGCCCTAGATCGACTCGCCGTCGTCGGGCTTCACATCCAACCGCCGCCGCCCCCTCCCCCCTGACATGTAGCCGCCGTCCTCGCCAATCCCATACCCGTCCCTGCTGCCGTCGGGGATCCATCTCCGGGCTCCCTGCTGTCGCCGGGGATCCGTCTCCCCTGCTGCCGCCGGGGTTCCATAGCTGGGCTCCCTGCTGCCCGCGGGGTTCCATTGCCGGGCTCCTGCCGCCATCGGAGCTCTATCTCTAGGCTCCTGCTGCCACGAGACCTCTGCTCTGCTGCTGCCGGACCCCTGCTCTGCTGCTGCCAGAGCTCCATCTCCGGGCCTGTTGCTGCCGGACGTCTGCTCTGCTGCTGCTGGAGCTCTGTCTCCGGGCCTGCTACTGCCGGACCTCTGCAGTGTGGCTGCCGGATCTCTGCTCTGCTGCTGTCAGGCTCCATCTCCGGCCAGGCTCCATCTCTGTCCACTCCGGCAGCTCCGTCTTTGTGCCCCGAGTAAGCATCAACTCCTCCCTAGATTACCTTCTCTGTATCTGAATCATATGCAGTTGTTTGTGACAGTAGACAACTGGACAAGAATGTGTATTTGTTGCTTGAATGGTTATTGTTTTGTACTTCTATTGCTTGAATAATGATTGTCGCGTCACCGATGCAAAGCTAACACTACCGCACTGGCCAGATTCAGATACTTGGCAACTTTGATGTTAAGGTTGCATCATGGACAAAACCTGGTTGTCTAAGCCTAGGTACATCAAGTTTCTTTTTTGCAAACTCATAAACGGTATAATTTTGTCATGAACTGTTCTGATATCTAAAAATAACAATTACATGTAGGCACACAAATGAGTATCTGCAGGGGTTAGACAAGTTTATAGAGTTTGCTTTTATTAATTCAACAAATGGAAACAAAATCTTATGTCCTTGCAAGATATGTTTGAACTCTAAATGGAGAACAGCAACAGAAGCACGTGACGATTTGATATGTGATGGTTTCATGGAGGGGTATCATACATGGTTGTTTCATGGAGAATCTAGCCACGCTAGCCCTAATATTGAGGAGGTAGAAGTATAGAGTTCACCAGCAGAAAATGAATTAGCTAATTTCTTGCGAGACATAGCTTGTGGATTAGATGATGGGGGGGTGTTGGAAGAGAACAATGAGGACAATAACAACCCTAGGACGGATGTTGATGATGATACCAAGGCTTATTTGAAGATGGTTGATGATGACAACAAAGAACTATACCCCGGGTGTAAAAACTTCTCAAAATTGTGTTTTATTGTCAAATTGCTCCACATCAAACTTCTTGGGCGATGGAGTGACAAAATTTTTGACATGGTGCTTGAGTTACTTAGTGATGCATTCCCCAAAGGTTCATTACTTCCCAAAAATTTCCATGAAGCTAAGAAAATAGTTAAATCTATTGGGCTTGGGTATGTTAGTATTCATGCCTGTGAAAATGATTGTGTACTGTTCAGAAATGAATTTGATAAGGAGAATCAATGTCCAAAGTGTAAAACTTCAAGGTGGAAATCAGAAAAGAAGAGTCCTGATGGGAAAAGGGTACATAGAGTTCCTAGAAAGGTTCTTCGCTATTTTCCTATTAAAAGAAGGCTTCAAAGGTACTTTATGTCCTCTAAAACTGCAACTGACATGAGGTGGCAAGACGAACAACGGACCAAAGATGGTTTGATTAGGTGCCCAGCGGATGCTATTTTCTGGAAGGATTTTGATTCCAAACATCCACTAATTGGTGATGATAGTCGGAATTTTAGATTGGCTGCAACAACTGATGGCTTTAATCCATTTAGGTCAACAAGGAGTACCTATAGTATTTGGCCAGTCTTTTTGATTCCATACAACCTTCCTCCTTGGATGTGCATGAAGCGGACTAATTTTATCCTTTCTTTGCTCATTCCTGGCCCTAAGGCACCTGGTGGCGATATGGATGTCTATCTTGAACCTTTGGTAGATGATCTAGTAGATATGTACTATCATGGTGTAAAGACATTTGATGCTTCTAAGTCTGAAATATTTGATCTTCGTGCTGCCATCCTTTGCACCATACATGACTTTCCAGGTTTAGGCTACACTCATGGGTGTGCTACCCAGGGTGAGGTAGCTTGTCCTGAGTGCCATTCATTCACTTGTTCTCTACAATTAAAAAAGGGCAGCAAATATTGCTATATGGGACATCGTAGGTTCTTATCATCCAATCATAAGTTTAGGTCAGATGAAAAGTTATTTGATGGCAAGTCAGAGCATAGGACAGCACCTATACCTCTTACGGGTGAGGAAATCGATGATTTGACAGCAAATCTTGAAACATCCTTTGGAAAAGATCCAGCTGCCAAGAAGACAACAAAGAGAAAACGCAAAGAAGGTGAATCCCCTCCCTTGTATAAAAGAAGATCTGTGTGGTTTAAGTTGCCCTATTGGAAAGATCTGATGTTGCGTCATAATTTTGATGTTATGCATATAGAAAAAAATGTATGTGATAACATAGTTAACACACTTCTAGGCCTTGAGGGAAAATGCTCATCTAGAGGAGGTGGCTGAGTCAAATGCTTCTATGCAGAATGATGACACTCTTACTGGAAGAAGAATTGTTAATGTTGAGAAACATAACAGACAACAAGGGGTAAATCTTTCCTTTCCTTTTGGCCTTTAATTGTCAATATGATGCTATATGAACTTGTTTCTTTACCATGATTATATTCTGAATTGCAAATTTTTCCCATAGGGTGGAAGAGATGTGATACTATATAGCATGACTAGACCTTTAAATGTCGCTATTGCCAAAGGAACAATTCAAACCACTAATCCAAAGGCTGTGGTGGGGGGTGAGCCCCTAGGTTCTCAATATGTCGAAATTGTCATATATTTGGTGTTCAAAAGGGATACTCAGTTGCCTCGTCCGTATGGGAATGTGTTGACCATGGGAGATGCTAAGGGGAAATCGATTGCATGGCCATCTGCTATGGTAATAATTTAGAGCACTTGGTTTCTTTTCTTTTGTGCTAATCGGTCACCTATTAAGTAGTGATTGTTGTTGCAGATCAAAGATCCCAAGAAGACATCTAATGTGCCATGAGGTGCAGCTACTATGATATACATCTAATTTACATGCCAATTAAAATTAATGTGCCTTAGTTTGTTTCTGCCTACTTATCTGTCCTATAAGACCATTGATGTATTGAATAGTTGTCAATCTCCATATTTGTGTGCACCTTTTTATCTCCAGCCCTTGGCACTTCTCCTACCTTGGAGAAATTTAACAAGTAAAAATCTGCAGCTATTTGTCAATCTCCATATTTATGTGCACCTATTTCTGTTTATAGCTCCATATTTATCCATACAAAAAAGTAGATATAACTAGCGTGTTTCGAGCATCCTGGTCGAACTAAGTTTTTATTTGTTAACTCTGTAATCTGACAAGTGAGTACATAGTATTTTTGGCAACTGATCGACACCTAAAAGCATGTTTAAACTCTTGGGCAAATAAGTATTTAGTAATATGGAAACTAAGCATATTAAATATGGCAACTAAATACTATATAGAGGGAGTACTTCTATTTTCTGGCAACTAATCACTCGCAATGTTTGGTGGCAGTAATATGGAAACTAAGCATTTTTTTTTGCTGGGATGTTTCTTTGGACGTTTTTGTCCATTCTAATTGGTCTCCCCACTGTCATGCTCTTTTTGCATTTTAAAAGAAAAAAAAAGAGGAAAAACATGAATGATACATACATTCAACAGTTGACGATGCTGCTCCTACATCTTTCTAGATATATGCGGACATTTCTACCAATTTAAAACTCTCTCTCCCTGCTAGTGTGTTGTTGTACCATAGTCACATGCACGTATAGTAGTCTGCCTAGCTTCAATTGTACGAATGTTGGCTCACCCACGAATCCCTGAAATTTTGGCCATAGGATTGATAAATCCAACGACAAGTGTGAATACTAGAAGATGGTTGAATGTTCATATACAGTTTGGCACCTTGATTGAAAACGGCAAGTTTCTCTTTGTCTTCCCCTTTTGAGCTTTTTCAAGGGTCTCATGTATTTCACATAAAAATTATTCATGATATGTGGTTAATAAAATGGAACTATAGACTGGACGTGCATAGTGCTAGTGTACTAGTAATGATAGTAATAATAGTATACTAATGCCATATCACTGTTCAGGAGCTTTGAACAACTTTTCAGTTGATTACACTTTCTTGACAATTCTTGACAAATTTGTATGCAATATTTTCAGGTACTTAGCCACCTAGCATTGGATGTGAGGAGGACTTGGAGTATCATGGAACATACATGGTTGTGCGCAGTATTTTGGAAGCCAACTTCAATCATGTCACGAATCTGATGTGTGTTTCGGACCATTTGGTGCTTCAAGTGTTTTGGAGTAGAAACTTTGTGCTCATGGATGTGACTTGTGTGCTCTGGATTAGTGTTTGAATTATTTCATCGAACAAGCAGTGGTCCTTTTTATGTGACTTGTGTGTTCTGGATGGTTAAGCTATACTTCTGGTTGTGCTTGTGAACCTATGTCTATATATATGTCTATTTGTGAACCTATGTCAATATATGTCTGTTTGTGAACCTATGTCAGTATATGTATATTTGTGAACCTATAATCATTGTTGTCCAATGTGTCCATGTTGATGTTGTTTATCGATTGCATTTTAGTATATATGTGAAATTATTGGTTTGGTTGTGCACTACATACCAACAAGTTATCTGTTGGTAAACAAATTCTTGTAGCGCAACAGTCGGCCATGGCTACTAGCTAGCTAGGCATGAAATGTGTCAGCAAACATACATACCTAGATGAACAGACTATCTGTTGGCGAAGATATATACCTATATAGACAGCATAAGTGTCGGCAAAGGTGCAAATATATCCAAACAAAATATGTGTCGGGATAGATATATACCTAGAAGAACAACATAAGTGTCGACAAAAGTAGGGTGTAAGTGCGCACCTCAACTGTCTGCGTACCTAGGATGTATGCCCACAAACCATATGTCGGGGTACGTAGGGTGTATGTCCACAAGCAAACTGTCGGCGTAGGTAGGGTGTATACTGTCTGAAAAAGTGTCGGCAAGTCAACTTTTGTAGGCAATGCCTTTCCCCACAGCAAGTCCTCCGACTGTTTTCTCTTTTGTCAGCATATGTGTTAGCGACAAGCTATGTGTCGGCAAAGGTACCCTATGCCAACAGATTTATGTGTCGCCGAAACTTGACCGTGGTGTAGTGCCACTTGAGGGAAATTTGCTACTGTCCTACAAACCTCTGCACTTGGGGGGCCCAACAACGTCTACAAGGAGAAGGTTGCGTAGTAGACATCAAGCTACCGGTGGAACAGCTAGTCCTTACTGATAGGATGCCTCTTCGCATCCTTATTGCGTATCCGGATGACCGCCCGTCCCCCAATAGCCAATAGATATTGTGTAGACAGAGTATATCATATACGTCTTATTAGCCACAACCGTCTGTGTTATTTCTTGTTATATTGAACCGTTGCTGATCTCTTGTCTCAACGCAAATAGTTCATCTGAGTGAACCGCATGCCGTGTATCGCACACACCTTCATCTGGCTGACCGTTTCTTTTGTGTTGCCTAATCACAAACAGTTCATCCGAGTGAATCATATGCTGTATGTCACACACACCTTCATCTGGCTGCCCATTTTTTTTGTTCCTCCTCATCGCAAACAGTTAATTGAGCTGAACCGTATGCCCTGCATCGCACACGCAACTAAAATCTGAACCATATTTGATGCATCCTCCATCGCAAACGTTTTGCACCTTTTTTGACGGTTATTTTACACCACCGTTTGCGATTATGGCATCGCACACAGTTTCGTCGAAGGGTCTCTAATCATAGTGTCGCGTTAGCAGCAACCTGCAGTAATGAATGGACACTTGACACATGTACCTCAAAATAAAACACCATATCCAAAAGCTGTGAAAATATGTCGACTTATACTCAATAATTTGTCATTCATACCCGTGCTCCATAGCGATGCTCCTTCGTCACCACCCCATGCTCTACCTTCCTCGTCCCATCGCAGTGCCATCCTTTTCCTTTGCCCCAGCACAACCCCATAGTTGTTGCTGCTACTCCACCCACACCGTGATGTCCCAGCTTCTCAACCCACTCCACGACGCAACCGCCCCTCTCCCATCCCCACAGCCCCGAGCACGACACTGTTGATCCACTGACATGGCTCTGGCTCGACCATGGGTTCCTCTTCCCTACATGGCCCTGGCGGCAGCCCGTCCCACCAACATGTATATTTTATTGATAAATAAAGTTGAACCAATCTAACTCACAAAATTGTAGATAGAGACATCAAAGCACTTGTTGAATCCGCGACATGTAATGTTTACTGTAGAATCAACCATTTTCTGTAACATGTTAATTCTTTAGTAAGTGTTCTAGTTTTTTAAATTTTCAACATATTATGTAAGGTTTGGAGATCTGAACCCATTCTTCTTGCGAAGTATTGACAAATAATTATATATGCAACATACTTCTTTCAAATAAACATATTTCCGTAAATGTCAAACAATTCACTAAAATATAATTGTCAAATGGTCTGTATCTGAAACTAGCTGGAAGTCTATTTTTTATGAAAGAAAAACTATTCCACTCACATATAAATCATTGCCTACAGACTCATCCTTAACTACCTTCCATCTTCTCTTATACTCTTCGACTCTTATCTTCCTGAACTCCATGTTGCAATTCACATATAATCAGCACCGGCACACGCCAGCACAACATCACGTCGTGCTGTTGTCGCCGAGCTCCCCAACCTGCTCGCCACGTGCCGCTACTCCACCTCCCTATGAGCCTCCGGCTGCTCCCCTCCCTGCACGCCTGCTGCTGCTCTGCTTCCTCACCCATTATCCGCCTCCCTATGAGCCTCCGACTGCTCCCCTCACTCCTTGCCTGCCGCTGCTCTGCTTCCTCACCCATGATCCCTCTCTCATGCCACAACATATGAAATATACACATGATGGGTTTCAGCTACAAGCACGGAATGTGGATCAATTACAGCAATCAATCAGCAAACTTACTTTTGTTTTCAGAGACGGCGCCTATTTTTTTGTATGAGTTATATCATCAAATCAAACTTTACTGTTTGTCCATTTGTTGTAATTATACCCATCTTTTGTCTGATGTTTTAGAATGCTCACAGTCCAAGTTTTAAAAGTGACCATCAATATATTAAAAAATGTATGGACTTTCCATGTGAAAACTGAATACTATGTATAAAAGAGTACCAAGACTATCCACTCAAATTTCCACTGTTGGTCGCATGGTGGTACTTCCCAATAAACTGCTGCTCCAATCCTTTTATTTTATGAACGCATGCGCATTAATTCTTAAAAGAATTACCACTAATAGTTTAAAACTGTATACATTGCGAAAACTAATAACTACTACCTCCGTCTCTATTTACATGGCGCCCTCGGGTTTTGTGTTTGAACATTGACCAATAATAGATGATTCACATGTCAGAAATTCAATGGTATAACTTTTATGAACTAACCCACGTTTAGTTAGTCAAAAGTTGGACCCCAAAATATGTGGGGGCATGTAAACAAAGCAAAAAGGTGTAGATTTAATGGTGGAAAAATTTTAAGCTTGCAAGTGACTTACTATTCGCAACCTTCATTGAATCAGGTGAATCTATACTCCAAGCCAAACATAAAATGTTGCATAGAGTAGTGCCACACCAAATACAGTCAATGCCATGGCTGAGAAATCACCTGCACGAACACCAATCTGTTTTGGCAAATTATTCACCATTTCAAATCGTAGAAGGGGAAAACACATGAAAGACGAACACCATAGATGACAAATAAAACCTGCAACGCTTCCATTGCAGGCCCCCAAGCAGCACTTGAAACTAAAATTTGCATATACCGCGACCCACATGCCAACAAATCATGCTAGTCCAGAACACAAAAGCTCCAAGAAGAAAGGCATTAACTATAATATATTCAGATGTTGTCCTGTGTAGCTGTGAGATTAATGAGACAAGAAATCACGAGTACAAACGAGGTTTCGAAAAAACAGTACAGAATCACCTTCCTAGGCCTCATGCCTCCAGCTGCAGGTAGTAGTGCAAAAGAGATAGATGCCAAGGATGTCAAGTGACATCATGCAAACCATTTTAGAAGTTGCTCCATACTTGCATACTAAAAGATCCTTCAGCCATGTACCTGAACGGTAGAAGCGATATGACATCAGATATCTGAACGGCAGAAGTGATATGACAGATTAAGAACTTGGTAACATTATATGTGGAACCAAGGCCATGTACCTAATTAATCACACGTCCCTGCCACCTCGTCGGACCCCAGCGACACCTCTGCGTACCAGTGAGGATCCGATGATGTCGTTGCCTGGCTTCATAGGAGGGATCCTACAGCCTCGCTTGCGCCACACCTCATCGTAACTGTGTCATGACGTCTTCTCCCCGACGGTGGAGGGGGAAATCTGCCAGTCCTGTTTCCTTAGCCATGATTTTCGCTGGTAGAGACCTGACTCTACTAAAATCTCTAATATATGACTTAAAGGCAATACAATCAAGCAATAGAAAGGAAAAAAATTAAATTGATTATCACTGTGGTGAATGGAGTAGATGTAACCATATTGTAGTACATCTTAGAGCCGGTACAGAGGATCACGATGACATACTCATGGCTAAGGAAATACTCCGTATATGATTCTGGGCAAGGTACAACCATGCATACTCATGGCTAAGGAAATATACGGTAAATCGTTGTGGGTGTGTAGGGAGAGAAGTTGAATATAATGCAAGCAAATTACTTTATGAGATGTATAGAGATATATAGCAACTCACTGTGTCTTCCACGACAATGCAAGATTACAAGTCCATCATTCCTTAATCTACAAAATAGGACAACTCAGGTTTCGTGCAATTTGCATAATCAAAATTGGAAGGTTCTATAAATAAATTCACACATAGGACGAGTTTCCACAATAAAAAGCAGACTCGAGTGACTTTTATCAAGCAGTGTTTTGCCAATTTAAGGATCAACACAACATATACATGAGATTAAGAGAATGATAAAACATACAGTCTACATTCACAAATTCAGTGTTATTAGTATTCATCTAGGTCCAAAAAAAAACATCAAACAATAAGCCCATCCCACCGTCGCTTGGCAGATCTCCCACCGCCCAGCCGTGCCCACTAGCCGTTGTGCCACCGTCCGTTGCGCCACCAGTCGATCTCCCTCCATCCATTGACACTCGCCGGCCCCTGCCATGGGAGAGTACAGGCTATAGGAAGAAGACGGAGTGAAGCGAGGGTGGGAAGATAGCGTTACCTAGGCCGTCGTTCGTCGTTGCCGTCGATGCGCTGCTCCTGCTCGTCGCCCTCCCTGCGGCAAGCTCCTCGTGGACTCGATGAAGAAGACAGGAGATGCAAGGGCACGAATGCACCCCTCCAATCTAGTTTGGCTGCAGTTTTCTACCGCTCGAGGTCACCGTAGGCGGGTGGAGGTCAGCGACGGCGATTCCTCTCTACAGAGGCACGAGATCGAGAGCGAGGGACTTGGGGGAAGGGGAGTGGGGGAGGTGCGATGTGCGTACGTGGGTTGTTTCCTTTTTTCGTTCTTTCCGATTTTTTCTGTGTACGAGGCAGACTTATTATTTATTTCTTTCCATAAAAAAGTTACCAAATAGTACTACCAAAAATTTATCTTATTGACAGATAAAATCAACACCGATCATGGGTAACCTATATCGACACCGCCCAAAGCAAGCACAAATAAATGAAAGGAGTATCAGACGCGATTCTGTTTTAAATGCGAAGAAGAAGAAATTAACGTGGGAGGGGTGGTGGGAGGTGAGACGAAAATAAACTGGACGAAAATTAACCAGACAAAAAAAAACTGTGAAAGCTATTCACCAACTCAGACATTAAGAGTAGAGATGCATAAATCTAGGACGCTGATAAGTGCCACACATGTGGGCGTTAGGGGGTCTGTCCACATATTTTGTGTGGTGTATAAGAGGAACGGCCCACACACCTTTTTTTCCTCACGATCTCTCTCACACGCGTGCGTGTGGGCGAAATAGATAACGCCCACATGCCCCGTACGTCAGGCCTCGTACCTCATGGTCCCGCACGCTCCGCGTGACAGTCACCGCGCGTTCCGCAGTTGCCATGGTCCAGACCCTCGTCCATGTTCGTTTAACTGTAGTTGCCATGTCGCTGAACTTCGGTTGCCATGTCGGATAACTACAGTTGTCATGGTTGCTTAACTGCAGTTGCCATGTATGGTCTGGTCTACTGCAGTTGCCATGATTTTAAAATTTTAGGAGTTGCCACCCACTAGCACTAGGCAGCTGCCATGTAGCACTAAAAAGGCATGGCAAAAAAACATGTTCGGGTAAAAGAGAGAGTTGCCATGTGCTCACAAGCACGCTAGGGCAGTTGCCATGTAAAGAGAAAGAGTTGCCATCTGCTTACGTGCACACTAGGGCAGTTGCCATGTACCATGCAAAAACACATGGCAACTCGGCTGAAAGAGAGTTGCCATCTGCTTATAAGCAAAGCTAAGGCAGTTGCCATGTACCCTGCAGAAACACATGGCAACTGCCAGCTTTGGGTGTGGGTGAGGAGACGGCGTGTGGGCGAAGTGATAAACGCCCACACACCAGCCCCCTCCGCGTGCGTGAAAACTGATGTGTGGGTGAATTGCTAAACACCCACACACCAGCCCCCGTGTTGTGAAAAAGAACGTGTGGGCGACCGGATGAATGCCCACACACCAGCTTAGTCCTACGTGGCACACAAAAACTGCTAGAACGCGCCAAGATTCGTGCAGAATTGGTTGGACGAGGATCCATACGTGTGGGCCAGTTGCCAGACGCCCACACGTATGGGCATTTGCATAAAAAATTGAGGCCCCAAAAACCTGGGGGCCCTGTGCGGAGGCACATGTTGCACCCCGAGGAACCGGGCCTGCCCATCTTCCCAAGGTTTCTTTGTATGAAGATATAATTAAGTTGGATATTGTTGTTCCATTTCAGAAGTATGCAAAGTTTTTTTGTGTGAGGGAAGTAGGCAAAGTTGCCTAATTACAATTTACCGTGCTAGACTTACTCATATGCGTATAATGATGAACTTTAATACAGGTGACTATTTATATATATTAGCACGGTTACCAATGATATTCCTTTATGAAATATTAAATATTATTACCTACAGTGTGCTTAAAAAATCTTATGTGCATCTTATATAAGATTGTTACTCGTGTAGTCTATCACAATCTTGGGAACACAATTAGAAAAACATTCTCAGTTACTTCTTATGTTTCACAGTTCATATATCCTTCATATTAGTTGAGTATGTGAAGATAGTTGGGAAATAATGAACACGCTTATTCAACCAAGCAAAGATACAACAAATAAGTTAGAATTAAACAAACGATAGAATCTTCCAGATTGGTATTTCAAGAACGCCACAATTTGAAGAGGTCCTTTGTTCAAAATCATAGCAAAGAATCTTACATATAAGGAAATAATATAAGATGGAGTCAATTACACCACTGGGGCCACAACTTGACACAAATAATCATTTTAGTGCTAGAACTTGTGGTGTACATATAAGTGGTTCCAGAACTTGGCTTGCTGGTGCAAATAGGATGTTGTATAAGCCTGCAGCTCTGACTTGGTTCCCACATGGCGAGGAGCCCAGTTTCAGTGGCCAAAAGGGTTGGGCTGGGCGTGTGGCCAGTTTATTTTGCGAAAAGCCCGTGATGTAATTTTTCTCCATGAAAAAGTACAAAAAAGAAAATGGTGGGCCAAGGTTTGAACCGGCAACCTGCAGATTGGGTGAGCGGGTTCTAGCCAGACCACCTAGGTAGACTTCTTGCAACTTATTTTGATGTCAATTACACTTTATGAATATAACACAACGCGATCGTTTGACTAAACTGAATTGCAGTCAGCGCCACCATTTTCAACATTTTCATTTTTTCATTTTTTTTAATTTTGGAAAAATTATGTAAACCATAATCATGTCATACAAATAATATACATACAAATAAAATAAATTACACTGAAAATGTTCATATAACATCAAAACATATCCATGTACTAATTTAACAAAATCCATATAATTAAATTTTATGACTATAACCCAAAATGATTGTGTGGCTAAACTGAATTGTAGTCAGTGCGGACAATTACAACATTTTGCTTTTCGCACTTTAAAATTTTCTAATTATAATGATGTGTTATAAAGAATATACATATAAATAAAATAAATTACATTCAAAATGTTCATCTAACATAAAAACATATCGCCGTACTAAATTTAACAAAAACTGATATAATTAACTATGACCTTAAAAAACTATGATTTAAAACGTGTTCACATTTTTAGAAAATATTAAATTACTTTTAGAATTTTTTATATATTTAAATAAATTTGTATACATGTTAATCTTTTTCCTGATTTTCAGTATCATATTCATGTAGTGTATAAAAGTGATCTTGGTTTAAGAAAATTTTAGGTTATTTTAAAAAGAGTTCATGTGTTTTAATAAAAAATTTGTGGTTTCTAATTTTTTACATATTTCTAACTAAAACTAAATATAAAATATGTATGAAAAATAAATATGAGCCTAGTGTGCCATCGGATTGCAGATTATGATGTGTAATATTTAAATGATAAAAACAATTTTTATAATTCATAAATATTTTAAATTGTATGAATATGTTTTAAAATAACACATGAATTCTCTTTACAATGACATGAACCTTTTGAATTATGCATAGCGTAAGTATACTTTTTAAACAAGAGACGTCTTGTCTTGGGATGGTATGCCCGGGTATTTAACTTGTTGTATGTGTTTATGGGATTAAAGTTCTTAATTTATATTGTTCAGCCTAAAGTATATAAAGGTTATATATCTTAATGTGTTGTCAAATCCGACTCGTTGTGCTGGATAGGCAACTGTGCAGGTAATCTGTACGTCGTGTGTTTGAATATCAGGACTAGCATTTTCATTTTATGTACAATTTCTTTGGAGCAACTTTTTTGTGAGAGAAAAAAAATTTCGAGGGGTTTGTCGCAAAAAGACAAACCACACGCCATGCCCTCCCCTTCGTATCACTGACAGCAAGCCTCACGCCGAGCTGGTACACCTAGTCAACGCAGCAGGCGTATATAACACCATATTTGCACCGCCAAGCCAAATTCTTGAACCACTTATATGTACACCACAAGTTCTAGTACTAAAGTGATTATTTGTGCCAAGTTCTAGCACCTACCGTGTAATTGATTCTATAAGATGCACCTGAAGCACGTGTACGGACATGTGTAAAATTCAAATTCAGAGCATATATTGCATATGTACGACATGGATGATGGTCTTATGTGACAAATTTACTTTCATGTATTATCTCTACTCCTAATGTTTCAGTTGGTAGTCTCCGTTCCACGGTTAAATTTCGTCGCAGCAACACCGGGTTTTTTTGTCCTCCCTCCCACCTCCCACGTACTCCCGTCGCAGGCAAGAAAATCGCACAAAACCTCGTAGCGATGCCTCCAGGCGTCCACGCGCAAGAAGAGAAACGGACGGAAAAAAACCTATGAAATTAAACCAGCGATAAAAACGCCAAACGAATCGCATGCACGCAAGAAAATCGCACGACCGAGCGGGAGGCCTTGTGCCCTCCAGCGAGAACCACTCGCACACCAAATCCCTTCGCCGCCACCCTCGTGCCCTCAAGCCGCCGCCGATCCATCCCTTCGACGTCGCCCTCGCACATAAAGATGCCGCCGATCCCCGCGCTACCTCGACGGGAGCAATCAATCCCGTCTAGGATCCGACGCCGATCCCATTGAGGACCCGCCGCCGATCCCATCCAGGATCCGACGCCGATCCCCTTCAGGAGCCGACGCCGATCCCCCTCTGCCCCACCTGCCTCCTCAAACACATGTCTACCCTGAAGGAAATATGCCCTAGAGGCAATAATAAAGTAGTTATTTATATTTCCTTATATCATGATAAATGTTTATTATTCATGCTAGAATTGTATTAACCGGAAACTTGATACATATGTGAATACGTACACAAAACAGAGTGTCCCTAGTATGCCTCTACTTGACTAGCTCGTTGATCAAAGATGGTTAAGTTTCCTAGCCATAGACATGTGTTGTCATTTGATGAACGGGATCACATCATTAGAGAATGATGTGATGGACAAGACCCATCCATTAGCTTAGCATAATGATCGTTAAGTTTTATTGCTATTGCTTTCTTCATTACTTATACATGTTCCTCTGACTATGAGATTATGCAACTCCCGAATACCGGAGGAACACTTAGTGTGCAATCAAACGTCACAACGTAACTGGGTGATTATAAAGATGCTCTACAGGTGTCTCCGATGGTGTTTGTTGAGTTGGCATAGATTGAGATTAGGATTTGTCACTCCGCGTATCCGAGAGGTATCTCTGGGCCCTCTCGGTAATGCACATCACTATAAGCCTTGCAAGCAATGTGACTAATGAGTTAGTTACGGGACGATGCATTACGGAACGAGTAAAGGGACTTGCTGGTAATGAGATTGAACTAGGTATGATGATACCGACGATCGAATCTCGGGCAAGTAACATACCAATGACAAAGGGAACAACGTATGTTGTTATGCGGTTTGACCGATAAAGATCTTCGAAGAATATGTGGGAGCCAATATGAGCATCCAAGTTCCGCTATTGGTTATTGACCGGAGATGTATCTAGGTCATGTCTACATAGTTCTCGAACCCGTAGGGTCCACACGCTTAACGTTCGGTGACAATTTGTATAATGAGTTATGTGATTTGATGACGGAAGTTTGTTCGGAGTCCCGGATGAGATCACGGACATGACGAGGAGTCTCGAAATGGTCGAGAGGTAAAGAATGATATATTGGAAGGCTATATTCGGACATCAGAAAGGTTCCGAGTGATTCGGGTATTTTTCGAAGTACCGGAGAGTTACGGGAATTCGCCGGGGAAGTAATGGGCCTTAATGGGTCATACGGGAAAGGAGAGAAGGGCCTCAAGGGGTGGCCGCGCGCCCCCCCCCCCATGGCAAGTCCGAATTGGACTAGGGAGGGCGCGGCGCCCCCCTCTCTTTCCTTCTCCCTCTCCTACTCCTTCCCTCTCTCCCCTCTTGGAAAAGGAAGGGGACTCCAACTAGGATTGGGAATCCTAGTTGGACTCCTCTTATAGGCGTGCCCCTCCTAGGCCGGCCTCCTCCTCCTCCCTCCTTTATATACGTGGCCAAGGGGGCACCCCAAAGCACAACAGACAATCTCTTAGCCGTGTGCGGTGCCCCCTCCACAATTACACACCTCGGTCATATCGACGTAGTGCTCAGGCGTACCCCTGCGCCCGTAACTTCATCATCACCGTCACCACGCCGTCGTGCTGACGGAACTCTCCCTCGGCCTCAGCTGGATCAAGAGTTCGAGAGATGTCATCGAGCTCAACGTGTGCTGAACACAGAGGTGCCGTACGTTTGGTGCTAGGATCGGTCGGATCGTGAAGACGTACGACTACATCAACCGCGTTGATATAACGCTTCCACTTTCGGTCTACGTGGGTACGTGGACACACTCTCCCCGCTCATTGCTATGCATCACCTAGATAGATCTTGCGTGATCGTAGGAATTTTTTTGAAATTACTGCGTTCCTCAACAGTGGCATCTGCACCAGGTCTATGCGTTGATGTTATATGCACGAGTAGAACACAAAGAGTTGTGGGCGATAATAGTCATACTGCTTAGTAGCATGTCATACTTTGATTCGGCGGTATTGTTGGATGAAGCGGCCCAGACTGACATTACATGAATGCGTTCATGAGACTGGTTCTACCGCTGTGCTTCGCACACATGTGGCTAGTGGGTGTCTGTTTCTCCAACTTTAGTTGAATCGACTGTGACTACGCCCGATCCTTGTTGAAGGTTAAAACATCACACTTGACGAAAAATCATTGTGGTTTTTATGCGTAGGTAAGAACGGTTCTTGCTAGAAGCCCGTAGCAGCCACGTAAAACTTGCAAAAACAAAGTAGAGGACATCTAACTTGTTTTTGCAGGGCATGTTGTGATGTGATATGGTCAAGACATGATGTGATATAATTTGTTGTATGAGATGATCATGTTTTGTTAAAGTTATCGGCAACTGGCAGGAGCCTTATGGTTGTCTCTTTATTGCATAAGATGCAAGAGCCATATAATTGCTTTACTTTATCGCTATGCGATAGCAATGTTGCAAAAGCCATAGTTGGCCAGACAACCATGTGACGACACGTTGATAGAGATCAAGATGATGGAGATCATGGTGTCATGTCGGTGATGATGGAGATCATGACGGTACTTTGGAGACGGAGATCAAAGGCACAAGATAATGAAGGACATATCATGTCACATATATTGATTGCATGTGATGTTTATCTTTTATACATCTTATTTTGCTTAGTTCAGCGGTAGCTTTATAAGATGATCCCTTACCAAAATTTCAAGGTATAAGTGTTCTCCCTGAGTGTGCACCGTTGCGACAGTTCTTCGTGATGAGACACCACGTGATGATCGAGTGTGATAAGCTCTACGTTCACATACAACGGGTGCAAGCTAGTTTTGCACGTGCAGAATACTCGGGTTAAACTTGACGAGCCTAGCATATTCAGATATGGCCTTGGAACACTGGAGACCGAAAGGTCGAACGTGAATCATATAATAGATATGATCAACATAGTGATGTTCACCATTGAAAACTACTCCATCTCACGTGATGATCGGACATGGTTTAGTTGATATGGATCACGTGATCATTTAGATGACTCGAGGGATGTCTATCTAAGTGGGAGTTCTTAAGTAATATGGTTAATTGAACTTTAATTTATCATGAACTTAGTCCTGATAGTATTTGCATAACTATGTTGTAGATCAATAGCTCACGATGTAGCTCCCCGTTTATTTTTGATATGTTCCTGGAGAAAAATAAGTTGAAAGTGATAGTAGCAAAGATGCGGACTTGGTCCATGATCTGAGGATTATCCTCATTGCTGCACAGAAGAATTATGTCCTTGATGCACCGCTAGGTGACAGACCTATTGCAGGAGCAGATGCAGACGTTATGAACGTTTGACAAAGCTCGATATGATGACTACTTGATAGTTTAGTGCACCATGCTTTACGGCTTATAACCAGGACTTCAAAAACATTTTGAACGCCATGGATCATATGAGATGTTCCAAGAGATGAAATTGGTATTTCAGACTCATGCCTGTGTTAAGAGGTATGAGACCTCTGACAAGTATTTTGCCTACAAGATGGAGGAGAATAGCTCAACCACTGAGCATGTGCTCAGAATGTCTGAGTACTACAATCACTTGAATCAAGTAGGAGTTAATATTCCAGATAAGATAGTGATTGACAGAGTTCTTTAGTCACTATCACCAAGTTACTAGAACTTCGTGATGAACTATAATATGCAAGGGATAACGGAAACGATTCCCAAGCTCTTCGCGATGCTAGAATCGGCGAAGGTAGAAATCAAGAAAAAACATCAAGTGTTGATGGTTGACAAAACCACTAGTTTCAAGTAAAAGGGCAAGGGAAAGAAAAAGAACTTCAAGAAGAATGGCAAGCAAGTTGCCACTCCCGTGAAGAAGCCCAAAGCTAGACCTAAGCCTGAAACTGAGTGCTTCTACTGCAAAGGGAACGGTCACTGGAAGTGGAACTGCCCCAAATACTTGGCGGATAAGAAGGATGGCAAAATGAACAAAGGTATATTTGATATACACGTTATTGATGTGTACTTTACTAGTGTTTATAGCAACCCCTCGGTAATTGATACTAGTTCAGTTACTAAGAGTAGTAACTCAAAACAGGAGTTGAAAAATAAACAAAGACTAGTTGAGGACGAGGTGACGATGTGCATTGGAAGTAATTCCAAGGTTGATAAAGATCACCATCGCACACTCCTTTTACCTTCAGGATTAGTGTTGAACCTAAAATAAATGTTATTTGGTGTTTGTGTTGTGCATGAATATGATTGGATCATGTTTATTCAATACGGTTATTCATTTAAGTCAAAGAATAATTGTTGTTCTATTTACATGAATAAAACCTTATATGATCATACACTTAATATAAATGGTTTATTGAATCCCGATCGTAGTGATACACATATTCATAATATTGATGCCAAAGGATGCAAAGTTGATAATGATAGTGCAACATACTTGTGGCACTGCCGTTTAGGTCATAATTGTGTAAAGCGCATGAAGAAACTTCATGCGGATGGACTTTTGGAATCACTTGATTATGAATCATTTGATGCTTGCGAACCATGCCAAATGGGCAAGATGACAAAGACTCTGTTCTCTGGAACAATGGAGCGAGCAACTGACTTATTGGAAATAATACATACTGAAGTATGCGGTCCGATGTGTTGAGGCTCGCGACAGGTATCGTTATTTTCTGACCATCACAGATGATTTAAGCAGATATGGGTATATCTAATTGATGAAACACAAGTCTGAAATATTTGAAAAGTTCAAAGAATTTCAGAGTGAAGTGGAGAATCATCGTTAAGAATATAAAGTTTCTACGATCTAATCGCAGAGGCAAATATTTGAGTTACGAGTTTGGCCTTCAATTAAAACAATGTGGAATAGTTTCACAAAATCATGCCACCTGGAACACCACAGCGTAATGGTGTGTTCGAACGTCGTAACCCCACTTTATTAGATATGGTGCGATCTATGATGTCTCTTACCGATTTACCACTATCGTTTTGGGGTTATGCATTAGAGACAAGTACATCCACGTTAAATAGGGCACCATCTAAATCCATTGAGACGACACCGTATGAACTATGGTTTGGCAAGAAACCAAAGCTGTCGTTTCTTATATTTTGGGGTTGCGATGCTTATGTGAAAAAGTTTCAAACTGATAAGCTCGAACCCAAATCGGAGAAGTGCGTCTTCATACGATACCCAAAAGAAATTGTTGGTTACACCTTCTATCACAGATCCGAAGGCAAGATATTCGTTGCTAAGAATGGATCCTTTCTAGAGAAGGAGTTTCTCTCGAAAGAAGTGAGTGGGAGGAAGTAGAACTTGATGAGGTAATTGTACCTTCTCCCGAATTGGAAAGTAGTTCATTACAGAAATCAGTTCCAGTGATGCCTACACCAATTAGTGAGGAAGTTAATGATGATGATCATGAAACTTCAGATCAAGTTACTACCGAACCTCGTAGGTCAACCAGAGTACGTTCCGCACCAGAGTGGTACGGTAATCCTATTCTGGAGGTCATGTTACTTGACCATGACGAACCTACGAACTATGAGGAAGCGATGATGAGCCCAGATTCTTGAGGCCATGAAATCTGAGATAGGATCCATGTACGAGAACAAATTATGGACTTTGGTTGACTTGGCCGATGATCGGCAAGCCATAGAGAATAAAATGGATTTTCAAGAGGAAGACGGACGCTGATAGTAGTGTTACTATCTACAAAGCTCGAATTGTCGCAAAAATGTTTTTGACAAGTTCAAGGTGTTGACTACAATGAGATTTTCTCACTTGTATCGGTGCTTAAAAGTCTGTCCGAATCATGTTAGCAATTGCCGCATTTTATGAAATTTGGCAAATGGATGTCAAACCTGAATTCCTTAATGGATTTCTTAAAGAAGAGTTGTATATGATGCAACCAGAAGGTTTTGTCGATTCTAAAGGTGCTAACAAAGTGTGCAAAGCTCCAGTGATCCATCTATGGACTGCTGCAAGCATCTCGGAGTTGGAATATATGTTTTGATGAGTTGATCAAAGCATATAGTTTTATACAGACTTGCGGTGAAGGCTGTATTTACAAGAAAGTGAGTGGGAGCACTACAGCCTTTCTGATAAGTATATGTCAATGACATATTGTTGATCGGAAATGATGTAGAATTTTCTGGAAAGCATAAAGGAGTGTTTTGAAAGGAGTTTTTCAAAGAAAGACCTCGGTGAAGCTGCTTACATATTGAGCATCAAGATCTATAGAGATAGATCAAGACGCTTGATAAGTTTTTTCAATGAGTACATACCTTGACAAGTTTTTGAAGTAGTCCAAAATGGAACAGTCAAAGCAGGAGTTCTTGCCTGTGTTGCAAGGTTTGAAGTTGAGTAAGACTCAAAGCCTGACCACGGCAGAAGATAGAGAGAGAATGAAAGTCATTCCCTATGCCTCAGCCATAGGTTCTATAAAGTATGCCATGCTGTGTACCAGACCTATTGTATACCCTGCCCTGAGTTTGGCAAGGGAGTACAATAGTGATCTAGGAGTAGATCACTAGACAACGGTCAAAATTATCCTCCGAGAACTAAGGAGATTTTTCTCGGTTATGGAGGTGATAAAGAGTTTGTCGTAAAGAGTTACGTTGATGCAAGCTTTTACACCGATCCGGATGACTCTAAGTCTCAATCTGGATACATATTGAAAGTGGGAGCCATTAGCTAGAGTAGCTCCATGCAGAGCATTGTAGACATAGAATATTTGCAAAATACATATGGCTCTTAATGTGACAGAACCATTGACTAAACTTCTCTCACAAGCAAAACATGATCACACCATAGTACTCTTTAGGTGTTACTGATACGTCTCCATCGTATCTACTTTTCCAAACACTTTTGCCCTTGTTTTGGACTCTAACTTGCATGATTTGAATGGAACTAACCCGGACTGACGTTGTTTTCAACAGAATTGCCATGGTGTTATTTTTGTGCTGAAATAAAATTCTCGGAATGACCTGAAACTTCACGGAGAATATTTTTGGAATATATAAAAAATACTGGCGAAAGAATCAAGATCAGGGGCCCGCACCCTGTCCACGAGGGTGGGGGCGTGCCTACCCCCCTGGGCGCGCCCCCTGCCTCATGGGCCCCCTGATGCTCCACCGACCTCAACAACAACTCCATATATTCATGTTCGGGGAGAAAAAAGTTAGAGAGAAGGATTCATCGCGTTTTACGCTACGGAGCCGCTGCCAAGCCCTAAACTCTCTCGGGAGGGTTGATTTGGAGTCTGATACGTCTCCAACATATCTATAATTTTTTATTGCTCCATGCTATATTATATTCTGTTTTGGACATTAATGGGCTTTATTATACACTTTTATATTATTTTTTGGGACTAACCTATTAACCGGAGGCCCGGCCCAGAATTGTTGTTTTTTGCCTATTTCAGAGCTTCGCAGAAAAAGAATATCAAACGGAGTCCAAACGGAATGAAACCTTCGGGAACGTGATTTTCGGAACGAACGTGATCCAGAGGACTTGGACCCTACGTCAAGACATCAACCAGGAAGCCAAGAGGTAGGGGCGCGCCTACCCCCCAGGCGCGCCCTCCACCCTCATGGGCCCCACGTTGCTCCACCGACGTACTTCTTCCTCCTATATATACCGACGTACTACCAGATACGGAGCCAAAAACCTAATTCCACCGCCGCAACCTTCTGTACTCGAGAGATCCCATCTTGGGGCCTGTTCCGGAGCTCCGCCGGAGGGGGCATCGATCATGGAGGGCTTCTACATCAACACCATAGCCTCTCCGATGATGTGTGAGTAGTTTACCTCAGACCTTCGGGTCCATAGTTATTAGCTAGATTGCTTCTTCTCTCTTTTTGGAGCTCAATATAATGTTCTCCCCCTCTCTCATGGAGATCTATTCGATGTAATCTTCTTTTGCGGTGTGTTTGTTGAGACCGATGAATTGTGGGTTTATGATCAAGTTTATCTATGAACAATATTTGAAAGTCTCTTCGAATTATCAGTTTGGTTTGGCCTACTAGATTGATCTTTCTTGCAATGGGAGAAGTGCTTAGCTTTGGGTTCAATCTTGCGGTGTCCTTTCCCAGTGACAGTAGGGGCAACAAGGCATGTATTGTATTGTTGCCATCGAGGATAACAAGATGGGGTTTATATCATATTGCATGAGTTTATCCCTCTACATCATGTCATCTTGCTTAAAGCGTTACTCTGTTCTTATGAACTTAATACTCTTGATGCATGCTGGATAGGGGACGATGTGTGGAGTAATAGTAGTAGATGCAGGCAAGAGTCGGTCTACTTGTCTCGGACGTAATGCCTATATACATGATCATACCTAGATATTCTCATAACTATGATCAATTCTGTCAATTGCTCAACAGTAATTTGTTCACCCACCATAAATACTTATGCTCTTGAGAGAAGCCACTAGTGAAACCTATGGCCCCCGGGTCTATTTTCCATCATATTAATCTTCCAACACTTAGTTATTTTTATTGCCTTTTATTTTACTTTCCATCTTTATCATAAAAATTACCAAAAATATTATCTTATCATATCTATCAAATCTCACTCTCGTAAGTGACCGTGTAGGGATTGACAACCCCTTATCGCGTTGGTTGCGAGGATTTATTTGTTTGTGTAGGTGCGAGGGACTCGTGCATCGCCTCCTACTGGATTGATACCTTGGTTCTCAAAAACTAAGGGAAATACTTACGCTACTTTGCTGCATCACCCTTTCCTCTTCAAGGGAAAACCAACGCAGTGCTCAAGAGGTAGGAGAGTCCGTTCGGGGCTCCGGAGAGGGGAATCCGTCGTCGTCGTCATCATCAACCATCCTCCATCACCAATTTCATAATGCTCACCGCCGTGCGTGAGTAATTCCATCATAGGCTTGCTGGACGGTGATGGGTTAGATGAGATTTATCATGTAATCGAGTTAGTTTTGTTAGGGTTTGATCCCTAGTATCCACTATGTTCTGAGATTGATGTTGCTATGACTTTGCTATGCTTAATGCTTGTCACTAGGGCCCGAGTGCCATGAATTCAGATCTGAACCTATTATGTTTTGATGAATATATGTGAGTTCTTGATCCTATCTTGCAAGTCATTAGTCACCTACTATGTGTTATGATCCGGTAACCCCGAAGTGACAATAATCGGGACCACTCCCGGTGATGACCGTAGTTTGAGGAGTTCATGTATTCACTATGTGTTAATCCTTTGGTCCGGTACTCTATTAAAAGGAGGCCTTAATATCCCTTAGTTTCCAATAGGACCCCGCTGCCACGGGAGGGTAGGACAAAAGATGTCATGCAAGTTCTTTTCCATAAGCACGTATGACTATATTCGGAATACATGCCTACATTACATTGATGAACTGGAGCTAGTTCTGTGTCACCCTATGTTATAACTGTTGCATGAGAAATCGCATCCGACATAATTATCCATCACTGATCCAATGCCTACGAGCTTTTCACATGTTGATCTTTGCTTAGTTACTTTACCATTGCCACTGTTACAATTACTACAAAACTGCTACTGTTAGTTTTGCCACCGTTACCGTTACTTCCATACTACTTTGCTACTAAATACTTTTTTGCAGATATTAAGTTATCCTGGTGTGGTTGAATTGACAACTCAGCTGCTAATACTTGAGAATATTCCTTGGCTCCCCTTGTGTCGATTCAATAAATTTGGGTTGAATACTCTACCCTCGAAAACTGTTGCGATCCCCTATACTTGTGGGTTATCAAGACTATTTTCTGGCGCCGTTGCCGGGGAGCATAGCTCTGTTCTTTGAGTCACTTGGGATTTATATCTGCTGATCACTATGAGGAACTTGAAAGACTAAAAAACCAAAATTTATCCCTCAACTACGAGGGGAGGTAAGGAACTGCCATCTAGCTCTGCACTTGATTCTCCTTCTGTTTTGAGTAAACTTGCGACACCTAAACCTGCTTCTACTATTAATTCTGATATGTCGCATGTTATTGATGATGCCACTTCTGCTTTGCATGATACTTATGATGAAACTACTTCTATGCTTGATAATACTGTGCCACTAGGTGAATTTCTTGATGTACAACTTGCTAGGGCTAGAGAGAATGAAATTATTGAAACTGATAATATTGATGAAAGTGATGATGAAGATTCTCCCCCTAGATATGAATTGCCTGTTGTGCCTGAGGGTTATGCTATGGATGAAGAAACTGCTAGAGACTTTCTTGCTTGCAATGATAGATCTAATCTTAAGAAATTATTAGCTAAGCTGAAAGAAAAATCTCTGAATGCTAGAATGAAATATGACCTTGCTTTTGCTACTTCACCTATCTGTATTACTGATAAGGATTATGATTTCTCTGTCGATCCTGAGATAATTACCTTGGTTGAATCTGATCCTTTTTATGGCTATGAATCTGAAACTGTTGGGGCACATCTTACTAAATTAAATGATATAGCCACCCTATTTACTCATGTGCAAAAAATTCGCTACTACTATATCCTTAAGTTATTTCCGTTCTCATTAAAGGGTGATGCTAAAACATGGTTTAATTCTCTTGATCCTGGTTGTGTGCGTAGTCCCCAGGATATGATTTAGTACTTCTCTACTAAATATTTCCCCGCTCATAAGAAACAAGCTGATTTAAGGGAAATATATAATTTCATGCAAATTGAAGAAGAGAGTCTCCCACAAGCCCTGGGGAGGCTTCTCCAATTACTTAATGCTTTTCCTGATCATCCTCTCAAGAAATATGAAATACTTGATATCATTTATAATGGACTAAGCGATGCTTCCAGAGACCACCTGGATAGTTGTGCTGGTTGTGTTTTCAGGGAAAGAACTGTTGATCAAGCTGAATTGCTATTGAATAATATGTTGACTAATGAAAATAATTGGACACTTCCTGAACCAACTCCCAAGCTAACTCCGAAGAAAAGGGGTATTCTATTTCTCAGTCCTGAAGATATGCAAGAGGCAAAGAAATCTATGAAAGAAAAAGGTATTAAAGCTGAAGATGTTAAGAATTTACCACCTATCAAAGAAATACATGGTCTTGATAACCCGACACAGGTAGTAAAGGTAAATTCTCTCTATAGATATGATAAGGCTGAAATCGCATCTACTAAGTTTGCTAGCCAATGCTTGGATGAGTTTGATGACTTTATGGTTAAACAAGAAAACTTCAATGCTTATGTTGGTAGACAATTGAAACATAATGCTTATATGATAGAACACTTGAGTGATTATATGTCTAGAGTTAAAGGTGAACTTAAACTTATTAGTAAACATGCTTCTATGGTTACCATTCAAGTAGAACAAGTGCTTAAAGCTCAAAATGATTTGCTCAATGAATTAAATAATAAGAAAAATGATAATGTTGTTAGAGTTATGACTAGAGGGTGTAAAATGACTCAGGAACCTTTGTATCCTGAGGGTCACCCCAAGAGAATTGAGCAAGATTCTCAGAGAACTAATGTAGATGCACCTAGTCCTTATAAGAGGAAGAAAAAGAAAAATGATAGGACTTTGCATGCTTCTAGTGAACCTGTTGTTGACACACTTGAGAATCCAAATGGTATTTCTATTTCTGATGCTAAAACACAATCTGGTGATGAACATGAACCTAGTGATAATATTAATGATGATGTTCATGTTGATGCTCAACCTAGCAATGACAATGATGTAGATATTGAACCTGATGTTGGTCTTGATAACCCACAATCAAAGAATCAACGTTATGATAAGAAAGACTTTGTTGCTAGGAAGCACGGTAAAGAAAGGGAACCATGGGTTCAAAAACCCATGCCTTTTCCTCCGAAACCATCCAAGAAAAAGGATGATGAGGACTTTGAGCGCTTTGCTGAAATAATTACACTACTAGGAAAAGGGCTATACATGATATGGCCACTAATGGCGCACCAGACACACGGTGCGCCACTAGTATATAGCAGTGGCGCACCATGTGCTGGTGCGCCATTAGTGTGAAAGACACTAATGGCGCACCAGACACATGGTGCGCCACTAGTAACAATTTTTTTTTCCAAAAATACTAATGGCGCACGAGGACACAGTGCGCCATTACTAGTTTTAACTAGTAATGGCGCACCAGCCACAGAGTGCGCCACTACTATATTTTTTTATTATTTTTTTGCAAAACTACTAATGGCGCACCAGGGCACAGTGCGCCATTACTAGTTTAAACTAGTAATGGCGCACTGTGCCCTGGTGCGCCATTAGTATATTTTTATATTTTTTTGCAAAACTACTAATGGCGCACCACCAGCAGGTGCGCCATTAGTAACCAGGGTTACAAATGGCGCATTTGTAGGTGGTGCGCCATTAGTAATCTGGGACCAGCTAGATATTTTGGACAGCCACACCTACCCACTCACTTTCCCCACTTTATTCTCTCCACCTCCTCCTCCAAGCTTGTCTCGGCTTCCTCCTCCTCCTCACCTCATTTTCACCATAGATTCATCCAAATTAGGTGGTTAAATTACCTTTTTTGATAGGTAAGTAAGGGGGAAGCTATCTTTATGTTGTAGATCTACTATTTTTCTCCCTCCAACAACGTGCACATGCACTTTTTATGGCCTAGCTAGATCTATGTATGTTTGTGGTGTTGCATATATGTCTGTGTTTGCAGGTACCGGTATTTGAAATACGATAGTTGCCAATATTTTGCCGGAATGTTGATTCATTTCCGTTTCGGCGAGAATTTTGGCACATGCATTCTTTTTGGTCCTATTTTTAGGGAAAGTCATGCCAAATTTTTTCTTGGTTCTAAAATATCGTTTTGCTCTACCCCGCACGCGACCATGGTCCGCACGATGACCGAAGGCATCGTGAATAGGTTTTTGAGCTCCGCGAAGGCCGAGATGCTTCGAAAGAACGAGACGGAGATAAGATGTCCGTGTCGAAGATGCAAGCTGAAGAGCCTTATTGCGGACCCGGATTCCGGGCAGGTGCAGGACCACCTGCTCTTGCGTGGTTTCATGGATGGCTATCGGTGGCAAGGTGATGAAGATGACTATGAAGTCGTCCATGGGGGCCGGGCAAGAAATGAGGAAGGGCAGCAAGACAACCACCGCGGCTTGGGCGGGCGAGAAGATGAAGAATCTCCAGGACATGATCACGACGGTGATACTGTACACAGTCATCATGTAGAAGATGCAGGACATGATGATGAGGAAGATGCCGGAGCAGACGAAGGGCATGATCATGAAGATGAAGATGCCAGAGCAGACGCCGATGGACCATCGATGGGCTGGGTGCAGGACCCTCATATTCAAGAGCTGCTTCTCAAGCAGACGGATAACGCAAGAGCTGCCGCCCGAGAGAAAGCCAAGCTGGATCAACTGAAGATAGACGCGGTTACTCCATTGTATGAAGGATGCAGGCCCGAGGATACCCGCCTGAAAGTAACGCTCATGGCTCTGGAGATGAAGGTAAAACACAAAATGACCGACGCATGCTTCGACGAGAACATGTCATTCTGGCACGAACGTCTTCCCAAGGGGAACAAGTGCCCGACCAGTTTCGAGGAGGCGAAGAAAATCGTGTGTCCTCTGGGTTTACCGCACGTGAAATACCATGTGTGCATGAACGATTGCATCATTTATCGGGACGAGCACGCGGAGTCTACCATATGTCCGGTGTGCGGCGTCACTCGATACAAGAAGAGGAAGAAAGCTCCTCGAAAAGTGGTGTGGTACTTTCCGATCACTCCTCGTCTGCAGCAGTATTTCGCGGACCCTAAGGTAGCAAAGCTCCTGCGTTGGCACGCGGATAGGGAGGAGAAGAAGCGAGAAGATGACGCAAATGATCTGGAGATAAATAAAAAAGACAAGATGCTGAGTCACCCTAAGGATGGGAGCCAGTGGCAAGCGTTGAACTTCGAACACCTAGAATTTGGGAAGGATCCAAGGAACATCATGCTGGGCGCGAGCACCGATGGAGTCAATCCGTTTGGCAGCCAGAGAAGCACACATAGCACCTGGCCTGTGTTTGTGTGGATGTACAACCTTCCCCCCTGGTTGTGCATGAAGAGGAAGTACATTCACATGAGTATGCTAATTGAAGGGCCGAAACAACCAGGGAACGACATCAATCTGTATCTGGGGCTGCTGAAAGAGGCGCTAGACATGCTGTGGAAAATGCCAGCCAATACGTGGGACGCCGCAGAGAAAGAATATTTCCCTATGAGAGCCGCACTGCTCACGACGGTGCACGACTATCTCGGTTACGGATATCTCGCGGGGCAGGTGGTCCACAGATTTTCTAGATGCGTCAGGTGCATGGATGACACAACGTATCGCCAGCTAGATAGAGATCCCGGGTCTACGAAAACCGTGTTCATGGGACGATGACCCGTGGAGGAAACGTAAGGATCTGTTCGATGGTGAAACCGAACCCCGAAGACGCCCGCGTAAGAGGAGCAGCGAGGAAATAGACGAGCTGATGAAAAATTGGAAAGATTGCCCACTGCCGGGAAAGAAGCAAAAGGCGCCAGAGCCAGGAAAGAAGCGAAAGGCGCCAGAGCCGCTGCTGAAGGTATGGAAAACAAGGTCTGTTTTCTGGGACTTGCCGTACTGGAAGATCCACCATGTGCCTCACAGCCTTGATGTCATGCATATCACGAAAAACGTGTGCGAGAGTCTGCTTGGTACCCTGCTCAACATGCCAGAGAGGACCAAAGATGGGCCGAAAGCAAGGGCAAACTTGAAATCAATGGGCATCGGGGAGGAGCTTCACGCTAATGATGATGATGATGAGGCGAAGAAGGACACGGAAAGTCGTTGCAAAGGCAAAAAGTCCAAGAAGAACGGAAATGACTTCCCTCCCGCGTGCTTCACTCTAAGTCAGGAGGAGATCGATCGTTTTTTCACCTGCCTCGTAGGAGTAAAACTTCCTTACGGTTACGCGAGGAAGATAAGCAGATACCTAGACTTAGCGAAGCAGAAGTTCAGCGGGATGAAGTCTCACGACTGTCACGTGCTGATGACGCAGATACTTCCAGTTGCAATCCGTGGGATCATGGACGCGCACGTCCGTGAAACGCTATTTGGCCTATGCAACTTTTTCGACGTCATCTCTCGGAAGTCGGTTGGCGTGAGGCAACTCAGAAGGCTACAGGACGAGATCGTGGTGATACTATGCAAGCTTGAGATGTACTTCCCGCCCGCATTCTTCGACGTTATGGTGCATCTGCTGGTCCATATCATGGAGGATATCATCCAACTCGGGCCGATGTTCCTGCACAGCATGATGCCGTTCAAAAGGATGAATGGTGTCATCAAAGGATACGTTCGCAACATGTCACGTCCAGAGGGAAGCATAGCCAGGGGCTTTCTGACCGAAGAGTGCATCTCCTACTGCACGAATTATCTAGGCATCGAGAACCCCGTTGGTCTGCCCGTCAACAGGCACCTCGGCAGGCTCGCTGGATGGGGTCACCGTGAGGGTCGCCGCGAAATGCATGTCGACTTCGAGGGTCGACTCGCCGACTTTGAAAGAGGAAACCTAGTCACGCTACAACACATAGACGTGGTCGATCCTTGGGTGGTAGAGCACAAAACCTTTATTGAGAAGACATACAATGACTGAGGCCAACAGAGGACGGATGGAGATATAATCAAAGAGCACAACTCATGTTTCACGCGTTGGTTCAAGCAGAAGCTTCTGTCGTACCCTTTACATGAGGATTCTTCCGCGGAAGAACAACTCATATTCGCCTTGTCACAGGGCACCGAGCACAACCTGATGACCTATGAGGCGTACGATATCAACGGCTACACATTCTACACCGAGGGAAAGGGCATGAAGAGCGATGGTTATCAGAACTCCGGGGTAACGATGGAATCCTACACCGGTAACGACAAGGACAGATACTACGGAAGGATCGAGGAGATCTGGGAGCTGAGCTACGCTGGAGAGAAGGTCCCGATGTTCCGTGTCGGATGGGCCAAGAGCGTCATAAAAGAAGACCGGTATTTCACCACCATGGTTATACCCGAATCCAAATCCAAGACCGCGGGCGCAAACGTCACCGCGAAAAATGAGCCATGGGTACTGGCTTCCCAAGTGGACCAATGCTTCTTCATTACCGAACTGTTAAAGCACAATCGTGTTGTCATGAGGAGAGGCAAAAGGAAGATCATCGGAATGGATGGGGTCGCCAATGAGCAAGACTTCGACAAGTACGGCGACCCGAAGATGGAACATGAAGACGACGATGAAGTACCAGCATACACCACAAGAAGAAGCAGGACCACCCTACCTAAAGGACGTCCGTTCAAGAGAAGAACTCCATTTACGAAAAATACGGGCAAGAAGATTGTGAACAGATAGCTAGCTAAGATCGATTGTATTTAATTGTAGCCTTCATTTCTCGATTGTATTTCATAGGCACTTTTTGAACTCATGAATATTTTTAAATTTCATGGGCACTTTTTGAATTCATGAATATTTTTTCAAATTTGATGATATTTTTTCATATTCAGTATGAAAAAATATTGAATATTCATGAGGACACTCGATCTCGATCCCCCTCCATCTCGATCGATATCCCACCTCGCCAGATCCCCCTCGCCGCCGAGCACCCCCCGCACCCTCTCCCCCGCTCCACCGCCGCCGACGACCCACCGCACCCTCCCCCGCTCCACCGCCGCCGACGACCCCCCGCAACCTCCCTCGCTCCACCACCGCCGACGAACCCCCGCACCCTCCCCCGCTAGCTCCACCGCCGCCGCCGACCCCCCGCACCCACCCTCGCTCCACCGTCACAAATGAATGCAACTAAAAATCCAAAAAAAACAAATTTGATTATATTTTCAAATAACAAATTTGATAATATTTTCAAATAATAAATTTGATGATATTTTTTCATATTCATAAATATTTTCAAATAACAAATTTGATGATATTTTTTAAAAAAAATTACTGTTTTTATAAAAAATTATTACTGTTTCATATTCATATTCATTTTCTAAAAAATTATTAGATGCAACAAAAAAAATTACTTATGGCGCACCTCTGGCTGGTGCGTCATTGCTATGCAAAAAAAAAGTTACTTATTATGGCGCCATTGCTATCTAAAAAAAGATTACTAATGGCGCACCGCTCGGGGGTGCGCCATTGCTATCTAAAAAAACATACTAATGGCGCACCGCTAGGTGGTGCGCCATTGCTAAGCCTCCCCACACTAAAATCCCCAATCTCTCACATTTCTCTCTAATCCCTCCCCTGCCTCATCTCACCCGGGCCAGACCACCACCGACCACCACCGCCCCCGTGCTCGCCGTCCCCAGCCGTGCTCGCTGCCCCCGCCGCACCCGACCACCACTGCCCCCAACGCCCCCTCCCCGAGCCGAGCGCCGCCTCCCTCGCCGTCCCCCCTCCGCCCGCGCCCGCGCCCTCGACGTCCTCCTGCCCAAGCGCCCCCTCCGCCCGCGCCCGTGCCCTCGCCGTCCCCCTCCCCGCGGCCCCACCTGCGTCAACCTCGTGCTCGCCGTCCAACACCGCGCGGCCTGCCCAGGAGGACCTCCGCCATCTTCCTCTTCTTCACCCAGCGGCGTGAGCTCGGCGGCGACAAGGAGTGGCGACCGCAACGACCCCGTCGCCGGCGTGATTCTCCCCCGACGCTGGACTGGTCAGGCCCCGCTCCTCCCCCTCTTCTTCACCCCCCGCTTGTCCTCTTAATTTCTATTCTCTTTGGTTCATTAATTTGTAGTACTGTTCTTGGTCTGGTTCTCTGGATAATTTCTAGGGTTCTTGGTCTGGTGCCAAGATTGGTCGTGTTTGTTAATAGTACAACTTAGCTCACATGTCTTCCAGAGAGATCCCTGTTCTAGGATCTGAGCTCTCTCTTCTCCGAATTCAACTAAGGCATGAGGAACAAGGGGGGAGATAGCTACTGTCAAAAATTTTAACACTGCCTTACTTGTTTGTCAAATACAGTTAGCTACTGTCAAAAAGTTTAAAACTAGGTCTGAATTTTTAACTGCCTTAACAAATTACTAACTGTACAAAAATACATATAGCTACTGTCAAAAAATTCAGTTAGGTACAGTTAGCATCATGTAAGAAAATGGCCATAATGTGCCCTGATACTGATGTATTTTGTCATAAAAATATATAGTGGACTGCCATGATAATGACATGGTCCTGTGTTTGCAAGCTGTCATAATGTTTTCATTCAAAAACCATGGAAAAACACTCATCTAAGTTTCCAAAATGGCAGCATATTTTCAGAATGAAACAAAACAAAGTTCCTCTGTACATACATATATGGCTTTGCCACAATGGTACACTAGAGTGAAAGAAGAAGCATAGGCTTAATTGAGTTGTGGAGTTCTTGTTACCTTGTCTGTCTGTCCTCGTTAGTTACATGTATCTCTCTGTTTGTGTTTCTGTGTAACAGTGTGATACAGGTATATACATGTGCTCTGCTTACTTGTTTGGTTTGCAATAGTTATCATCTAACAAAGTATGCTTAGTTGTTTGGTTTGCAACCCATATTTTATAGTTGATAATGCATTTTCCAGATCTGCTTGGTTGCAATCTTTTATCTGAACGCGGTCATTATAAGTTTATAGCTTTCCCACTGTCAGGCTTGTTCCAATAAGTAGATGCACTTGCTCCTTTCTTACATATTTGTGCCTGACGAACGCGGTCATCAAGTCTACTTCCATGTTGCTGCTAGTAGTAACCTGACAACACAGCCATACTTAGCCACTGTTCATTAACAGCAAGTCAACAACAACATCAGTAAAATTCAGTTAACAACAACATCAGTAAAATTCAGTTAATTAACTGAAGAAGAGAAGAGAGAAAGTAGAGAGCAAGAGGAGTACTTGCATTAACTGAAACGGTTTACTTTAAACTTGCAAAATTGCAGTACTCCCTAAAACTACAGCAAGCAAGAACTACTGTTGGAGGGCACTACTGTAGGGATATTCTCTAGTCTACTGAAACTTGCTGGATGTATGTTCAGAAACGTGTTAACAGGTGTATTATTTATAGTAGTAGTTGCAGATGGTTTCTCTTGTCTTAACTGAATAATCATGTATTACATAGTGTTCTTGTTTTTCTTCATAGTTTGCAGCATTTTTAGATGTACACTATTTTCCTATGTCTCAAAATGTTCCTAATTTGATATTTGAAAGTAAGTGTGTGGTTTGAAATTTTGATCTGATTATGGCATCTAGAATTATGTCAGTTTTGTTTTGTAACTAGAAGACCAAAGTGTGTTACTCACCTGGGATCTTAACTGTTAAGTTTGTAATATTCCTTATATTGAAATCGAACATGATGGTGCTACTTGATATTTTTGAGACATGGCATCTCCCATGACTGAATCAGCAACAAGGGAAGTTGATTCCATTTCTTGGTTTCTCTAAGAATTTAATGGACCTGGGCCTAGTTAAGTATAGGCTTGGGCTTGTGGTTGAATGCTACCATTGTCCTAGCCATGTATTTTCAGAATCGAGCTAAAGATTTGGGGGGTAGTATTTCTGATTTTAGAGCACCTTTGTTGGATGTATTTTACAGCAGCTGTCGGAATCAAAACAATGCTTGTGGGTTGTCCTGTTAAGTTGAGTGAGTCATTAGAGGGCAGATAGAGTCACCCACACCAATTAATGTTTATGAAGAAGAAGAATAAACCTGCTGCTGCTGCTGTTATGCCTGTATTCACTGTTGATGCTGCTGCTGTACTTGTGATGATGTTGTACTTGTGATGATGCTACTTGTGATCTTCTGAAATGACCCATTGGCGACTTCATTACGCGGGGATAATGATTTTGCAGGTACCCCGAGAGGCCCATGAGTTTGCCGGAATGTCGATTAACTTCCGCTCCGGCAAATTCGGGTACTCCATATGTCCTATTTTCAGCAAAGGTCATGCTGAAATTTTCTGTGAATTTTAGCATGACTTTGCTAAAAATAGGACATACGGGGTACTTGCGACTAATGCATGGGCCGGGGTATCTTAGTACTTAATTAAGTAGGATCAATTGCCCCGCCATTCTTGTTGCATTAAACCATAGGTGCCAATAGAGCCAAGTGATTAGGCCCAACTTAGAATTCTCCTTCCCTTTTCTTGATAGGGTATATTATTAGAAGATACCCATATATATCAGTCAACCTAGGGTGCCTCGGCATCGATAAACCCTAAATGGTGAAAACTTAACTTAGCATTTAGGGTGCCTCAGCGTCGACAATCCCTAAATGATAAAACCTTGGCTTTTAGGGTGCCTCGGTGTCGATAAGAACCTAAATGATGTACGCTTAGGCTTTTAGGGTGCCTCGGCGTCGACAAACCCTAAATGATAAAAGCTTAGCTTTTAGGATGCCTCGGTGTTGACAAACCCTAAATGATGAGACCATGATCTTGTTCCTTGACAATAACCAACTTTTTGACAAAACTTTTTTCCTATTTAGAGCGAAACATGGCCCACAACGATGAGGCCGGCGGTTCGGGCGGCAAGCAATTCTGGGAGCTATCCCAGGAGATGGAGGAAGAACCTCACCGCTATGAGGACGCCGCGGAAGACACCGATCCTGACTACACAACCCCTAGTGGCGTCGGGGATGACACCACTGATGGTGCCGCCGAGGATGCCACCACTGATGATGGCGGCGCACGCACAGATGGCAGCCAACCGAAGAGGCAACGGAAGGACCGGCGCCCAAACGTGCTCGGCACCATCAAGGAGGAATTTACTGAAGTGAACTCCGACGGGCATCCAACGGCGCCCAAAGAATTAGTCAAGGGGTACTCGGTTCAGCTCGGGTGCATTCTTCGGAGCACCGTCTCGATCAACACCGAGAACCTAAGGCATAAGGACCGAGGGAATTTGCGCAGCCTCCTCTTTACGAAGCTGCACGAATAATACAAGTTCCCCACTGACTTTGCAAACACACGCCTCTCAGGGAATAAAGTGAACAGTGCCACCCTCACGAGGATGAGCACGACCCTGTCTACTTGGAGAAGCACGGTGAAGGCAATGATTGAAAAAGGTGATAGTTATGAGAAGATCAAGGCGAAAAATCCTTCGATTAGCGAAGATGACTACAAGGAGTTCAAGATCAAGTGCGAGAGCAGCGAAACCTCCGAATCAAGTCAGTGGGGGAAACAAATGCGGCAGTTGAACTTAGGGGTCCACCAACTCGGTCCCGGCGGTTACAGAGTGGCGGAGCCTATATGGGACAAGGAGGACGCGGAGCGTGCCGAGCAAGGCCTACCGCCCCGCTTCGCGAAATACTGTGACAAGTAGACCAGGAACTTTGTCAGGGCCCGGTACAAGGAGGACCCGGTAACAAAGGAGCTTACCACGGATCCGAAGACCAGGGCGCTTGAGCTTGTTCTGGTAAGGAATACACCCCCGCGTAATTAGCTCCATATGGTTGCATTCTAATTAATTCCCCAATATTTCTAAATGGTTCACGTTCCTTCCGCAGGACACTGAAAGCAGTAGCGCGGGGTCGTCTTAGAGCTCCCCTTTCGACACCCCTTTAAATAGGGCATTGAATGTAATGAAAAACAAGGATAAGCTCAGTAAGCCGTCATCAGCTGGTCGTGTGGCCGGCAAAGGCTTGTCCACAAAATGGTCGTCATACTATACCGCTGGTGGGCGAAAGGAGAAAAAGACGAGCTCGGAAAGCCAGTCGCGCGAGGTTCAAGAACTCAAGGCACAAGTGGCGCGGATTCCGGAGATTGTCCAAGAGCAAGTGCAACAACAACTGGGAACGACGCTCATCGCCATGGTGCCTACCTTGATTTAGGGGCTGACGACGTGGATTGCGGGCGGCCAACAGGGGCCGCCCCCGGTTCCCAGCTTCACGGCCAGCAACTCGCACAACGCGCAGGCGGCGCCATTGGTGTCTCCGGCGGAGGCGGTATTCATGTCTCCGGTGCCGGCACGGGCATTGGAGCTTAATGCACCTGGGTGTATGCCGGCCGGCACCTCGCCAGCAAGCGGCCCCTCTGTCAGTTGCACGCCCGCCGTTGGCGGTGCCTCGACATTAGCCGAGCTCGACGGCATCACGGTAACTAAGCCTCTCGGCCGATGACTTCATCTCCTTGCCTTTGACTGGGCATCCCTGACGCCCTACATGTTTTCGCAGGGCGCCGCCGACGTTCTATGCACTCTCCTACACTTCGTGGGCGGCGAGTTGGTCGATGTCACCAAGGGCAGAATCGTTCAACCGGGCAACCCCGTGTTCCACGGTAATCCGATGCCACCCACCGTGTATAGGGTTGAACTGGTTCGGGTGCTGCCAGGCTGCGATGAGTTGTTACCTCCGATTCGACCCGCTAGGGCCGACGAAGATGATGTGATGACCCTCAGCGACTGCGTAAGCTGGCCCCTGCTTTGGCCGAAGAGCCAGATTCGTTTGGGGGCGGGGGAGACCACCCCACAAACAAGACCGCCAGTCGTGCCGGCGCCAAGCCATGGCAAGACCGCCACAACGCTACCAGACATGCCGGACATCCCTATGGCACAGGATCCGGACATGCATATGGCACAGGATCCGGACGACGACGACAACGACGATGGTACATTTACCAACATCGATAAGTACTTTGTCGAACATGGGTACAGTGACGAATTCTGCGGGCCTCCTTCTCAAGAACCCAACCCTGAAAAAGACGACCGCGATCTAGCTGGTACCGCGGAGAAACCCAATTGCAACAGGCGTCATCTGGCATTCAGTTCTCAGGAGACGCCTCCAGCTGCCGCCTTCACCGAGCCTCAGATAGCCAAGGTGCAAAATATTATCAGCCCCAACACGCTCAAGAAGGCGGTCTGTGAGCAGAACTCGATCCCATTACAACAGATCAAGAAGAAGGGACGGAAACGAAAGACTAACAAGGGCGCCGGTGCGAGCCAGCCGGCACCGAGTACGATCCATGCTCAGGACGGGCCACCTTCACCTAAGGATATCTCCAGGAGGGTGCATGTGGCGGGTAGGGTGATGCTACCGACAAATATTCTCAATGCCGTAACCGGTGCTATGCGGAGTCTGCATGACAGTGTTCTTTCTTTGGAGAAGCGGCGTCTCTCCCAGAATGATGTGGCATACCCGGTTTTCGTGGCCAAGGTGCCAGAGGGCAAGGGCTTTGTGGATAGCGCCATCGGGGGTACGATCGTCCTGCGGTTTGATGACATCTTTGCTATGTTTAACCTTCATCCGCTGCACTACACCTTTGTTCGGCTGTTCCCGGAGTCTACGACGACTGGGAGGAGTGTCGGAGACAGATTCACCGTTTCAGCGGTAACAGTTACAAAGGATACACCACTAGGGCAGAGGCGGAATGTAGATACACGCGCTATCTAGCGGGAGAGAGGAGGGAGCGTTGGAGGAACCGGATGAAGACCAGTTTCATCGCGATGATGCTCATCGTGATGACCGCAGCTCTCTTCTATGTGATGGTAGTTTAGATGATCGATATCGACTTGTAATGTGAAGTCAAACTCGCTACTCGCGGTCTCGAGACATGTAATGTTCTATCTTTGTTCGGTCTTTTGAATTCGGAGACTAATATGATGAATTGTATTCGGAGACTAATCTTCTATTGTATTCGATGAATCTGCTGTTGCAGTGTGGTGCTGTCTATATTCTGTCCAATAATATATTTTGTAACCTGTGCAAATATCAGAAAAGAAAAAAAAATCCCTAATATTCATACTAATGGCGCACCACTCAGCACTCTAATGGCGCACTGCAGAAAGGATACTAATGGCGCATCACCCCCAAGTGCGCCATTAGTATGCCAAAGCACATGGGTAAATATGCCCCCCTGGGAGGCATACTAATGGCGCACGTTGGGCTATACTAATGGCGCACTACATGGTGCGCCATTAGTATCTGGTATACTAATGGCGCACCAGTGGTGCGCCATTAGTATTTGATACCAATGGCGTGGTGCTAGTGGCGCACCAGTAGTGCGCCATTAGTAGGCAAAACTGGTGCGCCACTAGCAGGCCTTTTCCTAGTAGTGTTAGACCTATCTTTTTGCGTATGCGTTTGATCGATATGCTTAAAATGAATCCTTATGCTAAGTATATGAAGGATATTGTTACAAATAAAAGAAAGATACCGAAAGCTGAAATTTCCACCATGATTGCTAATTATACTTTCAAGGGTGGAATACCAAAGAAACTAGGAGATCCAGGAGTACCAACTATACCATGCTCCATTAAAAGAAACTATGTTAAAACTGCTTTATGTGATCTTGGAGCCGGTGTTAGTGTTATGCCTCTCTTTATATCGTAGACTTGATTTGAATAAGTTGACACCTACTGAAATATCTTTGCAAATGGCCGATAAATCAACTGCTATACCTGTCGGTATTTGTGAGGATGTGCCTGTTGTGGTTGCAAACGTTGCTATCTTAATGGACTTTGTTATTCTTGATATTCCCGAGGACGATAGTATGTCGATTATCCTTGGTAGACCCTTTTTGAATACTGCAGGGGCTGTTATTATTGCAACAAAGGCAATGTCACTTTTCATGTTAATGGTAACGAGCATACGGTACACTTTCCGAGGAAACAACCTCAAGTCCACACTATCAACTCTATTGGAAAAATTCCATCGATTATTATTGGAGGTTTTGAATTTCCTCTTCCTACTGTCAAAAAGAAATATGATATTCTTATTGTTTGGGACGTGCATATCCCCGTTGAGGTAACCTAGTGCTATTCGAAAATTCTCCGGTTTCATGCGATTCGGAATGAGTTTGTTAACAAGACTTGATCAACCTTGTTAGTGGATTCCTTTTGATGAGCATGAGATGGATGAAGTTATTAAGCACAACTCTCTGTACCCTCCTTTTACTTTCTGTTATTTAGATTAAATAAAGCAAAAATAGTATTTTCTGTCTGTTTTCAGAATTATCCCTGTAATAAAAAAATACCTTGAAAATAGAAGTTCTCCAAATGCCCTAAAATTTATATATGATTTTTTTAGAATATTTAAGAATATCTGGCACTGAGAACACATCAGGGGAGCCACCACCTGGCCACGAGGGTCCAGGGCGCGCCCACCCCCCTGGGCGCGCCCCCTGCCTCGTGGGCCCCATGTGACCCCCCTCGACTTATTCCTGCACCCACATGCTTCTTCTTCCTCTAGAAAAAATCCACAACCAGCTCAAACCCGTGTTCCAGCTCGTTTTGCTGCGATTTTCGATCTCCTTGCTCAAAGCTCCACTCACAAAACTGCTTTGGAGGATTGTTCTTCGGTATGTGACTCCTCCAATGGTCAAATTAGTTTTTGTTCTAGTGCTTTATTTATTGCAAATTTTTGCTGCTTAGGTGACCCTGTTCTTGAGCTTGCATGTCAAATTTATTTGGTCCCAAGTAGTTCTAACGCATGATATAGCCTCTAGGCCCTTGTGGGAGTAGTTGCTATCAATCTTGTTGAGTTTGGTTCACTTTTATTTTGTGTCACTAAAAATTTAAGAAATTTTCAGAGAAAGAAAATGATGAAGAGATTGTTGAGAGGCTCTTCGAGCCGAAGCTCGAAGGATACGCAAAGTGAGGAGAATAAGAAGCCCAAATATAATCTCCCCGCACTGTGGAGGTTTGGTCGTGTGAATGGCCTTGTGATGAGTTCTTGAAGGCAGCCGGGATTCATGATGATTTTTATTATTTGGCTGAGAATGCAGGCCTCACCGACTTCCTCCACGACCAAAGCGAACAGTATCTCCTACTCACTAATATTTTCATGCAAATTTTTTACTTTCATGCTAGGAAATCACCACCTTCGGTGGAGTTTCATTTATATGATGAGGTTAAGGAGATGCCACTTAGTGAATTTTGTCGGGTCTGCAAGATACCCTATGAGGGCAACATAGAGGAACCACACCGTAATGATGTGGAGGGATTTATTAATGAAATTGCTATAGGGGAAACAAGGAAAGTTTCAGGTGCAAGAATTACCAGCATACATTTTCATGTTCTACGTTACTTTGCAATATTTGCTAGTAGATGCTTAATTGGTCGCGGGAACAGTGGAAATCTTAGTGCTCCTGATATTGTTATTTTGCGCCATGCTTTGTTTCGTGATACAACTTTCAGTTTAGGCGTTGTTGTTGCTTGAGTCTAAACCATACAAAGGGCCCCATTTTTGGAGGTATCTTTGCTTCGCGTCTTGCTAAATATTTTGAGGTACCTATTAGACACTATGAGAAAGAAGAAAAGTTGTTGCCCCCTATTTTCTTAGACTATAAAAGTATGGTAGCACATGATTTTATTTGCGATGATAAGGAGAAGAGACTCATTTATAACCTGGTATTCAGTGAAAAGACATGTCGGATTATTACCCTGCCTGCACCTTCCTTGTTTAATATTTATTCAGGGACGTACATCATCTTGCCCGATGACATTTATGCATATTGGGAGCGAACACGATCCCCTGAGCCTGATCCAGAGCCATCTCCTGACCCTTAGGGCAGTTGGTTTATCAGTGGGATCCGGAGGAGCTCGCCAACCAGTGGCACCCAGAGGATCCTCCGCAGTACACTGGAGAGGACCACTTTGATCCATGGGCATAGACCAACTTAGGCCAAAAGCCTAAGCTTGGGGGAGTATGTATTTCCCACCGACATTACATTCTTGTTCACACACTCATTCTAGTTGTCAGTGCTTATACTTTTTTATTGTACTATCCATGCTAGTTTATTTTCTTTTCTTGATTTCTTCTTGTGTGTTTGAAAAACCTTAAGCAACAAAATTAGTTGTAGCTTTTAGCTAGTTTACTTTTCATGCTAGTAGTAATACTTAAAAGAAAACCCAAAAAGATTTCTCGTTCTTCTTTTTGTTTGTTGGGAGCTTTCCTGTGTAAATAGCTTTATTTCCTTTCTTTTCTCTGGGGGTCGATAGGAGAAGACCATGATGAAAATGTTGAAGTGGCTCTTATATGCATTGTTGTTGATTTAACAAAGAGCCCATATTACCTTGTCTTCTCTCTTGAATTAAATGCTTGCAGATTCCAGCTTAGTCCAATGCACACGCACTATTATTATTATCCACACCGTTCGGTCGTGCGAGTGAAAGGCAATAATGACGATATATGATGGGCTGATTGCGATGAGAAAGCTGGTATGAACTCGACCTCTCTTGTTTTTGTAAATATGATTAGTTCATCGTTCCTGATTCAGCCTATTATGAATGAACATGTTTGCAATGACAATTAGAGATTATAGTTGCTTATGCCATGCTTAATTAGCTAGGATTTTATAATGGTTTACCTTGCATGCCAACATGTTATTAAAATGGTTGTGATGTGCTATGATAGGGTGGTATCCTCCTTTGAACGATTCGAGTTGCTTGACTTGGCACATGTTCACGCATGTAGTTGAAACAAAATCAACATAGCCTCCACGATATTTGCGTTCATGGTGAATTATATCCTACTCATGCTTGCATTCAGTGTTGATTAATTTTAATGCGTGTTCATTACTGTTGTCGCCCTCTAGTTGGTCGCTTCCCAGTCTTTTTCTAGCCTTCACTTGTACTAAGCGGGAATACTGCTTGTGCATCCACTTCCATAAACCCCAAAGTTATTCCATATGAGTCCACCATACCTTCCTATATGCGGTATCTACCTGCAGTTCCAAGTAAATTTGTATGTGCCAAACTTTAAACCTTCAAATGAAAGTCTGTTTTGTATGCTCGAATAGCTCATGTATCAACTAGGGATGTCTATATCTTCCATGCTAGGCGGGTTATTCTCAAGAGGAGTGGACTCCGCTCCTCACTCACGAGAAAATGGCTGGTCACCGGGATGTCCAGTCCCATGCTCAAACCAAATCAAAATAATTGCAAACAAAACTCCCCCGGGACTGTTGTTAGTTGGAGGCACCCGTTGTTTCGGGCAAGCCATGGATTGATGCTTGTTGGTGGTGGGGGAGTATAAACTTTACCATTTTGTTTGGGACCGCCTATAATGTGTGTAGCATGGAAGATATCGAGATCTCTCGGTTGTTATGTTGACAATGAAAGTATACCACTCAAAATATTATTTATCTCTATTTCAAAAATTGAGCTCTGCCACCTCTACAAATCCCTGCTTCCCTCTGCGAAGGGCCTATCTATTTACTTTTATGTTGAGTCATCATCCTCTTATTAAAAAGCACCAGTTGCAGAGCACCGCTGTCATTTGCATCCATTACTATTAATTTATATTGAGTATTACTATGACTGGATCTCTTTTACCATGAATTACAATGTCTAGTCAGTCCTTGATCTTCAGAGGTGCTCTGCATTTATGTTTTGCGGTCTCAGAAAGGGCTAGCGAGATACCATCTTGTTATATCATATTATGATTGTATTGGGAAAGTGTTGTCATCCGAGATTTATTATTATTACTCGCTAGTTGATTATGCCATTGATATGAGTAAACATGAGACCTAAGTGTTATTGTGAATATAGTTAGTTCATAATCTTTGCTAAAAACTTGAATGCTGGCTTTACATATTTACAACAACAAGAGCAAACAGAGTTTGTAAAAGTTTTTCTTTATCACTTTCAGTTTGTCAACTGAATTGCTTGAGGACAAGCAAAGGGTTAAGCTTGGGGGAGTTGATACGTCTCCATCGTATCTACTTTTCCAAACATTTTTGCCCTTGTTTTGGACTCTAACTTGCATGATTTGAATGGAACTAACCCGGACTGACGCTGTTTTGAGCAGAATTGCCATGGTGTTATTTTTGTGCAGAAATAAAAGTTCTCGGAATGACCTAAAACTTCACGGAGAATATTTTTGGAATATGTAAAAAATACTGGAGAAAGAATCAAGCCCAGGGGGCCCACACCCTTTCCACGAGGGTGGGGGCGTGCCTACCCCCCTGGGCGCACCCCCCTACCTCGTGGGCCCCCAGATGCTCCACCGACCTCAACTCCAACTCCATATATTCACGTTCGGGGAGAAAAAAATAGAGAGAAGGATTCATCGCGTTTTACGATACGGAGCCGCCGCCAAGCCCTAAACTCTCTCGGGTGGGCTGATCTGGAGTCTGTTCCGGGCTCCAGAGAGGGGAATCTGTCGCCGTCATCATCATCAACCATCCTCCATCACCAATTTCATGATGCTCACCACCGTGCGTGAGTAATTCCATCGTAGGCTTGCTGGACGGTGATGGGTTAGATGAGATTTATCATGTAATTGAGTTAGTTTTGTTAGGTTTTGATTCCTAGTATCCACTATGTTCTGAGATTGATGTTGCTATGACTTTGCTATGCTTAATGCTTGTCACTAGGGCCCGAGTGCCATGAATCCAGATATGAACCTATTATGTTTTCATGAATATATGTGAGTTCTTGATTCTATCTTGCAAGTCATTAGTCACCTACTATCTGTTATGATCCGGTAACCCCGAAGTGACAATAATCGGGACCACTCCCGGTGATGACCGTAGTTTGAGGAGTTCATGTATTCACTATGTGTTAATGCTTTGGTCCGGTACTCTATTAGAAGGAGGCCTTAATATCCCTTAGTTTCCAATAGGACCCCGCTACCACGGGAGGGTAGGACAAAAGATGTCATGCAAGTTCTTTTCCATAAGCACGTATGACTATATTCGGAATACATGCCTACATTGCATTGATGAACTGGAGCTAGTTCTGTGTCACCCTATGTTATAACTGTTGCATGAGGAATCGCATCCGACATAATTATCCATCACTGATCTAATGCTTACGAGCTTTTCACATATTGATCTTTCCTTAGTTACTTTATCGTTGCCACTGTTACAATTACTACAAAACTGCTACTGTTACTTTTGCCACTGTTACCGTTACTTCCATACTACTTTGCTACTAAATACTTTGATGCAGATATTAAGTTATCCAGGTGTGGTTGAATTGACAACTCAACTGCTAATACTTGAGAATATTCTTTGGCTCCCCTTGTGTCGAATCAATAAATTTGGGTTGAATACTCTACCCTCGAAAATTGTTGCGATCCCCTATACTTGTGGGTTATCAGTTAATCACATGGCGATGTGAACTAGATTATTGACTCTGGTAAACCCTTTGGGTATTGGTCACATGGCGATGTGAACTATTGGTGTTAAATCAGATGGCGACGTGAACTAGATTATTGACTCTAGTGCAAGTGGGAGACTGAAGGAAATATGCCCTAGAGGCAATAATAAAGTATTTATTTATATTTCTTTATATCATGACAAATGTTTATTAATGATGCTAGAATTGTATTAACCGGAAACTTGATACATGTGTGAATACATAGACAAAACAGAGTGTCCCTAGTATGCCTCTACTTGACTAGCTCGTTGATCAAAGATGGTTAAGTTTCCTAGCCATAGACATGTGTTGTCATTTGATGAACGGGATCACATCATTATAGAATGATGTGATGGACAAGACCATCTGTTAGCTTAGAATAATGATCGTTAAGTTTTATTGATATTGCTTTCTTCATGACTTATACATGTTCCTCTGACTATGAGATTATGCAACTCCCAAATACCGGAGGAACACTTAGTGTGCTATCAAACGTCACAATGTAACTGGGTGATTATAAAGATGCTCTATAGGTGTCTCCGATGGTGTTTGTTGAGTTGGCATAGATCGAGATTAGGATTTCTCACTCCATGTATCGGAGAGGTATCTCTGGGCCCTCTCGGCAATGCACATCACTATAAGCCTTGCAAGCAATGTGACTAATGAGTTAGTTCCGGGATGATGCATTACGAAACGAGTAAAGAGACTTGCTGATACGTCGCCAACGTATCTATAATTTTTGATTGCTCCATGCTATATTATATTCTGTTTTGGATGATTAATGGGCTTTGTTATACACTTTTATATTATTTTTGGGACTAACCTATTAACCGGAGGCCCAGCCCAAATTGCTGTTTTTGCCTATTTCAGAGTTTCGCAGAAAAAGAATATCAAACGGAGTCCAAACGGTATGAAACCTTCGGGAACGTGATTTTCGGAACAAACATGATCCAGAGGACTTGGAGTCCACGTCAAGCAATCAACGAGGAGAACACGAGGCAGGGGGCGTGCCTACCCCCCCTAGGCGTGCCCTCCACCCTCGTGGGGCCCATGTTGCTCCACCGGCGTACTTCTTCCTCCTATATATACCTACGTACCCCCAAACCATCAGGGTCATCCACGAAAACCTAATTCCACCGCCGCAACCTTCTGTAACCGTGAGATCCCATCTTGGGGCCTTTTTCGGCGTCCTGCCGGAGGGGGCATTGATCACGGAGGGCTTCTACATCAACACCATAGCCTCTCCGATGATGTGTGAGTAGTTTACCTCAGACCTTCGCGTCCATAGTTATTAGCTAGATGGCTTCTTCTCTCTCTTTGGATCTCAATACAAAGTTCTCCTCGATTCTCTTGGAGATCTATTTGATGTAACTCTTCTTTTGCGGTGTGTTTGTTGAGACCGATGAATTGTGGGTTTATGATCAAGATTATCTATGAACAATATTTGAATCTTCTCTGAATTCTTTTATGTATGATTGGTTATCTTCGCAAGTCTCTTCGAATTATATGTTTGGTTTGGCCTACTAGATTGATCTTTCTTGCAATGGGAGAAGTGCTTAGCTTTGGGTTCAATCTTGCGGTGTCCTTTCCCAGTGACAGCAGGGGCAGCAAGGCACGTATTGTATTGTTGCCATCGAGGATAACAAGATGGGGTTTATATCATATTGCATGAGTTTATCCCTCTACATCATGTCATCATACTTAAAGCATTACTCTGTTCTTATGAACTTAATACTCTAGATGCATGCTGGATAGCGGTCGATGTGTGGAGTAATAGTAGTAGATGCAGAATCGTTTCGGTCTACTTGTCACGGACGTGATGCCTATATACATGATCATACCTAGATATTCTAATAACTATGCTCAATTCTATTAATTTGCTCAACAGTAATTTGTTCACGCACCGTAATACTTATGCTATCTTGAGAGAAGCCACTAGTGAAACCTATGGCCCCCGGGTCTATTTTCCATCATATTAATCTTCCAACACTTAGCTATTTTTATTGCCTTTTATTTTACTTTGCATCTTTATCATAAAATACCAAAAATATTATCTTATCATATCTATCATATCTCACTTTCGTAAGTGACCGTGAAGGGTTTGACAACCCTTTATCGCGTTGGTTGCCAGGTTCTTATTTGTTTGTGTAGGTGCGAGGGACTTGAGCGTGGCCTCCTACTGGATTGATACCTTGGTTCTCAAAACTGAGGGAAACAGTTACGCTACTTTGCTGCATCACCCTTTCCACTTCAAGGGAAAAACCAACGCAATGCTCAAGAGGTAGCACTTGCCGGTAACGAGATTAAACTAGGTATGATGATACCGACGATCGAATCTCGGGCAAGTAACATACCGATGACAAAGGGAACAACGTATGTTGTTATTCGGTTTGACAAAGGGAACAACGTATGTTGTTCGCAGGGGGCGCGCCTACCCGCCCCCCCCCCAGGCGCGCCCTCCACCCTCGTGGGGCCCACGTTGCTCCACCGACGTACTTCTTCCTCCTATATATACCTATGTACCCCCAAACCATCAGGGGCATCCACGAAAAACTAATTCCACTGCTGCAACCTTCTGTACCCGTGAGATCCCATCTTGGGGCCTTTCCCGGCGTCCTGCCGGAGGGGGCATTGATCACGGAGGGCTTCTACATCAACACCATAGCCTCTTCGATGATGTGTGAGTAGTTTACCTCTGACCTTCGCGTCCATAGTTATTAGCTAGATGGCTTCTTCTCTCTCTTTGGATCTCAATACAAAGTTCTCCTCGATTCTCTTGGAGATCTATTTGATGTAACTCTTCTTTTGCGGTGTGTTTGTTGAGACCGATGAATTGTGGGTTTATGATCAAGATTATCTATGAACAATATTGAATCTTCTCTGAATTCTTTTATGTATGATTGGTTATCTTCGCAAGTCTCTTCGAATTATCAGTTTGGTTGGGCCTACTAGATTGATCTTTCTTGCAATGGGAGAAGTGCTTAGCTTTGGGTTCAATCTTGCGGTGTCCTTTCCCAGTGACAGCAGGGGCAGCAAGGCACGTATTGTATTGTTGCCATCGAGGATAACAAGATGGGGTTTATATCATATTGCATGAGTTTATCCCTCTACATCATGTCATCATACTTAAAGCATTACTCTGTTCTTATGAACTTAATACTCTAGATGCATCCCGGATAGCGGTCGATGTGTGGAGTAATAGTAGTAGATGCAGAATCGTTTCGGTCTACTTGTCGCGGACGTGATACCTATATACATGATCATACCTAGATATTCTCATAACTATGCTCAATTCTATCAATTGCTCAACAGTAATTTGTTCACGCACCGTAATACTTATGCTATCTTGAGAGAAGCCACTAGTGAAACCTATGGCCCCCGGGTCTATTTTCCATCATATTAATCTTCCAACACATAGCTATTTTTATTGCCTTTTATTTTACTTTGCATCTTTATCATAAAATACCAAAAAAATTATCTTATCATATCTATCAGATCTCACTTTCGTAAGTGGCCGTGAAGGGATTGACAACCCCTTTATCGCGTTGGTTGCGAGGTTCTTATTTGTTTGTGTAGGTGCGAGGGACTTGAGCGTGGCCTCCTACTGGATTGATACCTTGGTTCTCAAAACTGAGGGAAATACTTACGCTACTTTGTTGCATCACCCTTTCCTCTTCAAGGGAAAAACCAACGCAGTGCTCAAGAGGTAGCACTTGCCGGTAACGAGATTAAACTAGGTATGATGATACCGACGATCGAATCTCGGGCAAGTAACATACCGATGACAAAGGGAACAACGTATGTTGTTATGCGGTTTGACCGATAAAGATCTTCGAAGAATATGTGGGATCCAATATGAGCATCCATGTTCCGCTATTGGTTATTGACCGGAGATGTGTCTGGGTCATGTCTACATAGTTCTCGAACCCGTAGGGTCCGCACGCTTAACGTTCGATGATGATTTGTATTATGAGTTATGTGATTTGATGACCGAGGTTTGTTCCGAGTCCCGAATGAGATCGCGGACATGATGAGGAGTCTCGAAATGGTCGAGAGGTAAAGATCGATATATTGGAAGGCTATATTCGGACATCGGAAAGGTTCCGAGTGATTCGGGTATTTTTCGGAGTACCGGAGAGATACGGGAATTCGCCGGGGGAAGTAGTGGGCCTTAATGGGCCATACGGAAAAGGAGAGAAGGGCCTCAAGGGGTGCCACACGCCCCCCCATGGCAAGTCCGAATTGGACTAGGAAGGGTCGGCACCCCCCCTCTCTTTCCTTTTCCCTCTCCTACTCCTTCCCTCTCTCCCCTCTTGGAAAAGGAAGGGGACTCCAGCTAGGATTGGGAATCCTAATTGGACTACCCCTATAGGCGCGCCCCTCCTAGGCCGGCCTCCTCATCCTCCCTCCTTTATATACGTGGCCAAGGGGGCACCCCAAAGCACAACAGACAATCTCTTAGCCATGTGCGGTGCCCCCCTCCACAGTTACATACCTCGGTCATATATTCGTAGTGCTTAGGCGAAGCCCTATGCCGGTAACTTCATCATCACCGTCACCACGTCGTCGTGCTGACGGAACTCTCCCTCGGCCTCAGCTGGATCAAGAGTTCGAGGGACGTCATCGAGCTGAACGTGTGCTGAACACGGAGGTGCCGTACGTTCGGTGCTAGGATCGGTCGGATCATGAAGACGTACGACTACATCAACCGTGTTGATATAACGCTTCCGCTTTCGGTCTACGAGGGTACATGGACACACTCTCCTATGGGCGTCACCTAGATATATCTTGCGTGATCATAGGAATTTTTTTGAAATTACTGCATTCCCCAACATACCCCTCCCTCTCGGGTCCTACGGGCGAGCCGCCGACCCTCCGTGCGCACGCTCGTCCGCAGCCCCACCCACGCCGTCGGCCCCGAACACTCTCCTTGCCACGCCTCAGCTATCGAAGGGTGCTGACTGTTGAGGATGCGTCGCCGGGGGTGCGTGCACACGCGGGAGTTGCCGCCGCTTGGGACGTGGACACACACGGGAGGATCCCCTGATCCAGGTCCGTCGTAGCCTCATTCGTACGTATGCTTTGATCTGTTTTCAGGTTCTGTTCTTGGGCCTTCGTGCTTGGTTCTTGGGCGTTCGTGCTCTCTACAGCCCCTTTCTAAGCCTTTTGGTTGACTCTAGGTATGAACTATGGGTGCAGACGTTGGACCCAAACTGCTGCAGCAACAGAGATAGATGGGTGTCAATCACTTCAATTTGTTGACGATGTATAAGACCGCTACACACTGATTTTTTATTTCTGGTTAACACCAAATTAGTTGATTGCGTTAATTACCTGTATTTTTATTGGCTGCAAAAGCTACAACTTACTAATCGAAGACACAAACCAGGAGCATCATATGATAAGAGAGGACCAGACAAGTGAAACATTGCATTACAGATTTCATAAATGCAGAAAACAAGATGAATTTGTTTATAATAGTCTCATCATCTCATGTCGGTGGGAGCATAGATGGAGCTATATGCCTTGACCAGTTTCCTAATAACACAATTTTTCCCGAGTATTATAGCATCACGGTTAACAAAAGTGATGTCTGCACTCGGCTCTGGAACAAACAGATTTCACAATAGGTGTTCTACTGACCAAGGAAACTGATTTCAAAATCCAGAATTTCCATGTTGACAATATATGTGGCCGGGCAAGATAGCATCAAAACAGTTTGAAAGTTAGTGCATTCTTTATCCTTAATCATACATGTCGACCGGTCTATTCTGTTGTTCCTAGATTTCCTAGCTAAATGTGTATAGTTCCTTTCGATCAGCTAAACGTCAATATGTTGGATGATGTTGTGAAGAGGGCCACCGAGAGGGGGTTTGCATTGCCAAAGTCGAAGGTGGCCATCGCCTTGGCCTGCCTGGACCTCCTGACCTTTCACAACGCTCAAACAAGAAACACATGTTGGAGGAGGAGACCACAGGCTAATGGTAAGCATCAACTATGTTAGAATAAATCCGAGATACGCGGTCGATACACCGAGGAACAAGCAATCACATCACATGACGACACCGAGATTTGTTAACGAGGTTCGGCGAACTCGCCTACTCCCCGGGGCAATGACTACGAGCGCTCCTCCCCGAGATACTGCAACACCGGCCACCCGGGCTCCGGCACAAGCCGCCAGCACCCCCTTGCGAACCTATCGCTATCTAGTCATCATAGGTTACAACGTGGGGTGCCTCCTCATATATAAGAGGCCAAGGGTATAACGTGTCCGACTCCGACACTACAAGTATCCTACCCACACTACAACACCAAGTCCAAGCGTAACCCAACTAGTACAAAATATTCGACACAAACACAACAAAGAAAAAAGTGCTTTGGAGGTTACGGGAGGCAAAGGTTTGGTGCACCTATGGAGACTACCAGGCTAGTGAAAATTTCTTTTGGAAGTGTTGCTAATTGCACATGAGGTTTTACCATGAAGATGGCAGATTGGTGATGTGCGTACAAGGCTTGTGGAGTCTCGAGCATATTGTGCAGTCAGATAAGTTCGGCTGGGTCAGACTAGTCAGTCTGACGGACCGACATGAGTCGGTTGGTACAGAAGACGGTGGTGGGATCGGCGACGACGACATAGGTGCGTGATGCTGATGGTGACCGACTTCTGGGGCGTGGAAACACGCGGCGCAGGCCCCGAGGGCTTGTGTGGCTTCGACAAGACTATGGCGCGGGGTTGATTTAAGACGGTGCACATGAGAGCTTGGAGTCGACGGGGCGCAAGGGTGGACTGATCATCTACCATGGAGTCATGTTGATGGTGGAGCTGGATTGAGGGGCTACGACGTAAGTGCACAGAGAGTCGAAGCCTATTCAACTGGAAAAAAGCGAGTGACATGCAGTTCGGACTGGAGCCCAGTAGTCTGATGGAAGCGTGAAACTCGTCATCGGTTAGTGATGATCGGTGGTACTCTGTAGTGGGGGTTGAGTGGTGTGGGTTCGCGACCCTTGAGACTCGACCGGGACAGCGGAGGCTCGACACGGTAATAGCGACGAGGCGTGTGGTATGCACGGGACATGGAGACGGGCCAGGGCTCTGGTGGTCATACATGTGGTGAGACAATTGCGAATTTGACTCGGGATGACTATAAGCAACGGTGAAATTCCTTCAAGTTTTAGACATGCGGTCAAGAAAGGAGCGGTGATGTTGAGTTCAGGTAACTCTTATGTGTGACACCCAATATGTGAGTTGTTCACTTTCACGCAGGTCAGTGATCAGTGTGTGATGGCGTTGGACGGATACTCTGGAAGTTGGGAGCACAAACTAGAGTAACAAGGAACTTAATTTTGCTCGAGCGTTGATTGTGGTCAAGAAAAGAAGGGACTACAAGTTGCAGGTGGAGTTATATGGAGTCTTTGGAGTAGCAGCGGTACTCATGGGATAAGCTCAAGTCCAATGTACATGGAAGTTTGACGCATCGACGAACTCAAGGTGGTGGAGAATATTCGCCAAGGTGGAGTTTGTTAGAGTTGTGTCGAATATTGTGTACAAGGTAGGTTACAGTTGGACTATAAGTTGTATTGTGTTTACATAGCATGTGGAGTCGTGTCCAGTTAGGACACTTCTATCCTAGGCCTCTCATATATAGTGAGGGTAGACACACGATGTAACCTATGCCAACATAATAGCACAGGCGCGCAAGGGGGAGCCGGCGGCATGTGCCGGCGCCCGGGTGGCCGGTGTGCGGTATTGTGACGGTGTCAAGGGGAGGAGCGCCCGTAGTCAAGCCCCGGGGATGTAGCCAAAGGGGGAGCCGGCGGCATGTGCCGGCGCCCGGGTGGCCGGTGTGCGTTATTGTGACGGTGTCAAGGGGAGGAGCGCCCGTAGTCAAGCCCCGGGGATGTAGCCATATTGGTAAACCTCGTTAACAAATCTCGGTGTCGTGCCTCGTGTGATTGCTTGGTCCTCGGATGATCGATGGTATGCCTCGGATTTATTCTAACAAACTATTTGTTAGCTATCAATCTTGTTCTTAAACCATTATGCATGAGCTTTGCAGGATGATTTGGATGAGTGGATCAGAGGACGACATGAGCAGGTATTTCCATTCGATCATACCCAAAATGATAATGTATACCCTCACTTAAGATGATAGCTCTTCTACTCTACTAACATAACATGCATGTGCTTGTGTGGAGTGCCTGCAAAATGAATAGCTCAAGTCTCTCAACACGCAGATGTGGAGAGGCTCCTCCTGGCGGTCATTGCAATTGTGATATTCATTTCCTTGCTCTCGGCCCTGATCAAGTTTGTAGCGTCTAGGAATGTGCATATGAAAATCCACACGTAATAGTATTGTAATGCGATTTGGTTGTTATATTTTTTTCACACTGGTTTCTAGAGATGTTCAAGTTATTTCATATACTATATCGAATTATAATGGATAAGTTAGTGTACATACTGATTTGAAGATCCTTTTGCTGTCATACACATATTATTGCAGGACCATAGCGGACCATTGCAATGCGGCAAATCAAATTTTAATACTCAGCACTCTTCTATGTGGATCAGCAAGTTGTTTATCTACTTCCACTTTTAAATTGCTTGTTGTAGACACTCGATTCACTTTGTGCATGTTACTTTAATCTTGCTAAGTGCATACAGAAAAAATTCTACTTGCCCCTTGTCATGCACAAAATCGAATAAACATTGCAAATTAGTTTACGTGAAACTGATCCTGTAGTTAAATATTATTTGGTCTAAGAAATGAGATGAAGTTTGTCCCTAGAATATATAATGGACTGAAAACAAAACCCAAGATGTGGCAATTCAAACACCCAAAAGAAATTACTTGCATACCTTGTTGAGATGATCTTTTTAAAGTTTCCGCGTTTACCAGCTTGGTGAATGAATCACGTGAGCTCATGGTACTTGTCTCACTTCTCACTCCAACTGAATTCTTACTCCTGAAAGCAAACATAATTGAAGGTCACATAGTATACATAGGAATAAACACATCATTCATCTACTTTATATTTCCAAGATTCAGTGTAGTACAAAGGTATAACCGAAAAAACAAAATGTGCTGAGTCAAGAAGAAATGCAGATAAAGAGAATAGTAAAAGACAGGTGATCCAGGTGGATGCAGGTGGACGTGGGCACCGTGGCCGCCACCAAGGATGTAGGGGTCCCGCCACAACCACGAGGACGCGGTAGGCGTGCTGAAACTGTCAAGGACACGGGAGCCGTACTACGGCCTTAGTGTTTTTCCTAATTTCTTTAGGTATGTGAGGTCGATTTCATATTCACATATATGATGAAATTCTGACACCGAAGAACTAGCAGTGGAGTTATATGAAATTTCTTGCGAGAGCTATACCATTCTTTTTAATACTGACTAATTCCCATGAGTACTAATGGTGAAATTTTCAGGCCTAAATACTGGATGAGATTCTCATTGCCGGCATTCTTCATGAACCTGTTCAATACTAATTGTTGCAGAGGTTTTCTCAACACCGGCTACCAAGAAGAGAGTATGATTTTTTAATGCTCAGTGTTGTAAGCTTGATTCATGAGGAGCTTCTCAATGTTGTACATGTAGTTTGTGAGTAACAGAAATGAATCATATTTCTTCATTCCTCTCATGTACATCTGATTCATCTCCCACTAATCAGTAGAGTTCAGTTATGTGCTTCTATATTAGGAAGTCAGCATCTTCTAAAACAAATTTTGTTAGCTACTCAAACTTATATTGTTCATGTGTTTCTGATAAATTTTGTATACAAACACGTGTACAATAGAACCTGCAGAACCTGCATTGGACCATGCTCATTTGCTATGTCCATTTCTTCCAAAGAGTCCTGATTCCTATGCATTCATAAATACGATTTAGTGTGCTATTACATTTCCTGGAATCAGACGCTATATTTTCTGTGGGAATTCGTTGACACAGTTCCTTACAAAAGTTGTATCTTCGAAATGGGCAAACCGCTATATGTAACTCTATCATTCATTCTGATTTTGAGACAAGTATATTAGTTATCTTTTTCCTTCTAGCAAGGTACCATATACATGTTATGAAATTCTCCTTTGCCTTCCAGATCAACCAAATAGGCATCTGTTTAACAAATGGAGGGAATTCGTTTGTCAATAAAAATAGATTTCTCACAGGGGATCTTATCTTATTTCTTCATTATAAGAAAATGAATAGTGTGATGAACTTAACAGCTCTCTATCCTTATTCCTCTTATTCATTGTGTATTTTCCCGTTTTACACATGTAACAATGATGAATGATGATGAACTTAGACTTGGTGTAAGGAGAGTCATTCTGTTTCCTCGAACAAAACAGCCCTCTATCCTTATTTCTCCTAAAAGCTTTCAGGCGATACTCACACCATATGATTCCTTGAAGCATGGAAGTATTTTTTTCACATCTGTTACAATCCAATATTTGTTAGTTAATCATATTTTTTATATTCATAAGTAGTATAAAGTTGCCCCAAAATTGGTAATATGATTTTGTTTTATACATTATATGCCGACAAGGAGGTTAATGGTGCTCAATAAACTAGCAGTATGAAATAACCCTGCATATATTTGTTAATTTTTAATTTGAGCCTTTCAACTCAACTAAAATTTTATTTGTACAATATTTACTGACTTTTACCTCTTGTTTTGCCGGCTATCTGGAATGATTGCAGGTATTAATGAAGTAGTCCACTTTAGGTGGACTGGCTCAAAATGGAGAAGCATGATTGTATTGAGCATTTAAGCTCTAAGCAATTTAGAACGTCAATGTCTTGGGGCTCCCTTACAATATTTCACGATGCGACTTGAAAGTTCTAGTCCGGCCTGATGTGTTTGTGAGGACACGTCCCCACATTTGTTCTATATTTGGGGGGTTTGATATAGCTCTGACATATGGCGACAATTTTGGGGATCCGATTAGGTATTGTTTCTCTGTATATCTATCTATCTCTCTGTTTTAGTTGCTAATAGAATAATGAACAATCGATAAGACTAATCTTATAGACTTATGTTCTCCTCAATCCGACTCTGTATTTTTCAAGTTTTGTGCTAAAACGGGAAAAAAAACATATGTTGTAAACTTGTGACAACATATTCTCTGTGCAAATTTTAGCCTTGTTGTTCACAATTGATTGTGCCTATGATTCACCCTTATATATGAGACGAATTAGGCTTTCTCTTCGGTCGGTTTATGCAGAGTTCACACTACAACACACATTTCCTTTTGAGTCTTGTGAGTTACTTTTGAACTGATACACCAAATCAGACGTTACACCGCTCAAACAAACTAGAAGAAAATCATCAATGGATTTACCACAATATTATGAAAATACAAATAAATGCAAAGATTGATGTATTTACCTCTCCCAAGATAGGTAACATGTTCTAGAAGATGTGTTTTGTTGCAGTAGTACCTAAATGGTGAATTGCATGTTCTAGAATATAGGCAATTGCATATTACAGTTAAGTTCTTATTTTTATGGAATTGAGTTTCTGGTTGTAACTTGTCCAAACATTTGTTTAAAGGGAACAAAATACTCCATGTGTTTGTCTTCAATTAATGGATAATAACAATACACGTGCTTTTGTGAGATGGTATCTTAAGCATAAATAATAAAGGCATTCGAGTGTTATTATCATTTGTAATGCAGAGCACAATAAAGAGTTCAATGTTTTTTAGCCCATTCTTTATTTTGTGAATCAGATATGATAGGTCTTTCAATTATACGGTCGATTTTTTATCGAAATACATTGCAAGTGAAGTGGATTTTAAATTATTTTTTCTGTTATTGGCTATCTGTTTTGTCCATGTGAAATTCGACATGCAACCAGTACAAATTTTACAAAGCATGTGGCAACGCACGGACAGTCTACTAGTTACATACTACTACATGGATGTGTTCTGTATTGTTATTAAAGAAACAGGTCGTGATGAGTGCTCTGTATTTTTCATCTCTACAAATTTCTCTTGGCAGCTTGGTTATATGGTAAAAGGGTTCGGTCATTCCCATCATGAATTCCACACAACCTGTAAAACAATTGAATACTGGGTGATCCTTGGCCCTGTAGAACTACGTACTGATAGTCATATGCATGGATTTTTCCACCAGTTCAAAGAAGAGGTATCTAACATTAAATACGAATGCGCACCTGATCAAGCCACGTTCCTTGGTAGTGGCCATGTGTATTCCTTCTTGGCCACAACGTACTGCACATAATAGTTTCGTGTGCGGCATCACACATATATGCGGACCTGCATTAGAAGGGGCGGAAGAGAAACTAAGTAGACATTGGAAAGACATGGATTAGTAGTGCATAAGGCGTTGCACTGTAAACTGAAAGCTAGTAACTCAAGATATTGTGTTTGGAGAGGTAGATAGATAAGGTGTAGTCTTGCTTGATCTGGACCTAAGATAATACTCCCCCATTTCTAAATATATGTCTTTTTAGAGATTACAATATACCACGCGTCGTGCCACGAGCTGGGTTAGTGGGACCAGACGGAATGCGGTCACGTGGGATCGCCACCATCAGTCACCCTATCTCGACTAGTACAATGCCCGTGCGTTGCCACGGGCTTTTGAAATATTTTGCTAGAGTTATATAAACATAATGCATGTTAAATTTTACATATTAAAGAAAAGATAACACAAACACAATCGGGTAATAATTGAAGTATACTTTACTCGCAATGTAAATTATTAACAAAAGGACAATTGGAAGATGTATACATGTAGACTGATTATCCCACTAAAAATCTTTAGAAATTAAGATCTGCTTGACGTGCTTAAGAAATCCTCGTGCAATATCAGAAATATTGTTTTTAGCTTCATTCGCATAATATCTGAGCAAGTATAATAAAAACCTCTTCCTTGACTCATACCCATTCTGCACAAGCAATATATGTAATTAGCACAAATACTTCTCATCAAAGATCTTAAAATATGTAATGGAGAGTACACACCGTACAAACCGGATAAACAATTCTTTACCGTCCCACCAGAGCATAAAACAAAAAGTAAAATAGCCGGACACATCCCTTCCATTTCCTAAATTAATTTTATCTTGAATATAGTGATAACAAAAATAAATACCTGTATTTTATATGTTATGATAATGAAATATATAAATTTACCAGTCTATACTCGTTGGAATCCCAAACAGAAATAAACGTTACCATCTAGATACATCTGAATGCCCGTGTGTTGCCATGGAACAACAAATTTAATGCATTGATAAAAAAATCATTTTAATTCACAACATGTCGCTTGCGGCTTATGATTTCTTTGCAACAAATATCACTGAGTATTGCTGTTAAGACAAAATCCATGACTGCATTCAAGTTTGACGTGGACATATTTACAATGACCAAATATAGGGAACTCATGCCTTCTACTCTGCAATGATGACAAAGCTGACAATTGACTTACCTTCAATTTTGCCATGCACTCTAGGATACACTAATGAGGTCTCTTCTCCACCCAACTCGGACAAATAAATACTACTCTCCATATCACAATTTACCTACCGCACAGGCAACACACATTTCAAAATTTAAATGTACTCAAGCACTTTGATCAACAAATTGTCGCTTACATGTCACAAAATTTATCATCGAATTCGTATTACAAAAAACTCCAATGGTATAATTTTATGACACATAACAGATATATCATCGATTAAGTTTGGTGGTCAAAGTTAAATCATAGAGAGAGTATATACACACTACTTTTCTTACAAAATTTAATCTATGAAAACATCTTCTCTTCCCCCTTGCAATCCATCTCCTCGGCTTTGCCGGAAGCTTTTTTTGCAATAGAAGCCACACTTTAATATGAAAATGAGACATACATCATTTGGTAATATCCACACATTCAATAATGGACTCGAATGGTGCTAACTCTGCTCTGAACTACAACGGGATCTACCTTTGCCATACACGACGCTTCCAACACCATCACAACAAATGCTCTGTCAGCTAACAATCATAGAAACATCTGAATGGTTAAATGATGTTTTTGTTGACACTTGTTTACATATCGTCGACATATTTCAATGGGCATACACTACTTGCCATGTGTTACATCAAAATATATGACCACAGCATCAGCTCTCCTTCCCCTCATTCCGTCTGCCATCGAGACAGGGACCTGAACTTTGTGCTGCTGTTATTGATTTAATGAAAAGAAAGTTATTTATCTCTATTAGAACACAAATGCTTAGATAGCATCTGCAAGTCATGGAAGGATTATGTGGCTTGGATAGCATCTGCAAGTTAGGGAAGAATTATGCGACCGTGTAATATTTGGACAGGAACAAAAGTCATGAAAACATAAAAGTAAAGTCCATTAAGACATAAACAATACAGTCTTATCATGTCTTAGGTTTTAACTTTCTTATTAGTGTACCAAATTGGCTCAAATATCTACCTACAGTCTGAAAAATAAGAATGAACGAGATCATACAATCAAGATGGAGGTTGCCATGCTCTTTTCTTTGTGCAGATCATCAAAATGAATAAACAGATACATAAACAGAAAATGATGAAATGGAACTTATTCAGCCTATTGGTCTTAGAGCATTGTATAAAATTGATACTTTGTCCAATCCATATTACTTGTCGCTCAAACAGATGTATCTAGCATTGATATACGTCTAGATACATCCATTTCAGCACAACTAATATGGATCAGTGGGAGTAATAGATCATGCAGTCAAGTGAACAATTGATAAAGCACTAAACATTCCTTGGGTGATCACACACTCGACAAGTGAACAGTACTCCTTAATAACTATGATAAATGAATTTCATCTAAAAATACTATGATAGACAAAGTAAATGGAAAGAGTACTATGTGCTTACTTAACTTCGTTATTGTCTATCAAGATTGGCAATGATGTTGCAGAAGATGTTCTGGAATATCAATCTAAACGAGCTAAATTATCAAAGCTACAAAATGATTGGCTCAGTATCTTGTCTACAATTTTAGATTAACAATTATTTGACAGTTTCTCATCAAGCGGGGATTTAAATACTGATCGTTCCATTCTTGAAGTGGAGTTCACACGGCGCAGTGAGAATTTCTACTCAAAAATTAAGATGACGTATTGACATGCAAGTTCAATTTAAAGGTCAACTTTAATGCCAACCATAAATCGACTGGAAGTGCATCTACGCATGGATGTTACGGAGCTTTCAAGTAGTAACAATAAACTACAGAGATAATAGTGCACCTCTAAATGTAAGACCGTCCAAGCAACAATATTTTTTTGTCAGTACAAATGTAGTTGATGTTGTCAAAATAATTCATCTTCTTGGTCCATAAAAGAGGAGAAACTTAACACCAGAACATCTTATCATAAGTGAGCCAAGTTGTTTTCTTGCAAGAGTGGGAATTCTTGGAATATCCTTCAACCATACAAAGTTGTCGACATTTTCAACCCTGAACCTGCGAAAGATTGATGCCCACGGCCCACCTCATATTTTCATGAAAAGATTTACTTGACAGGATATGCATAGGAACCTTGCTATATGGACGACAAAATTCAGACGACTCCCATGTCCACAACGGAGCAACGGTCACTGGATTTGTAGTCGTCCACCTTTTGTCTATATAGAGCAGTTTCATATGCATAGAAAACTATTATGTAGAGATGGAACCTTCATCAAGCAAGGAAATATGCTAGTCATGACTCAAGGAGATAATTTCACTTACATACATTAGTGCATCTATCAGTTGATGCAACCAACTTATAAGCCCAATTAATCAAGTCATTTTGTTTGTTGGATCAAGCCATGTTTGGACAACATGGTCAACTGCAGCTCTTACTTCATCTCTCGGGACTACACAATAAAAACATACTTATTCATTTGAACTTCAAAATTTTAAACGAACAGAGTGTCAAAAATAAATAAATGAATCGGAAAGTAAAGAAGAGCGTTTTATATTCGTTTGAAGGGAAAAGAATCTGATCTCTACAACTTGCCAATTTGAGAAGAAAACTAACACAAAGAGAAACCAATTTGGCATGTGATGCTGGTATAAATTGTGCATGCGCCCTTCTTCTCAGTTTCTCACATATGACAAATTAGTAAAGCATTAGAATATTGAAGGAGAGAACTTTACATTCAATTGAATAAATTAAAGCAGGATTCGGGCATCAGCGGTTTATAATATTTGAAAAATAAATAACACAAGATAAGAAGAAATAAATTAACCTTGCGTCATGCTAATGAAAATGTATAATATTAGAGCAGAAATGACCTTCAGCTCTGAACGATCAAAAGAAGCAGCACACACAGTGCACAAAGAGTAACAACTTGTCAAACTATATGTTTAGAAAAGTTGCTTCTTAGCTCTGATAACCGGATTTAGCAATCAAAAAAGCTTTCCAAAAGTGCATCTGTTCTATCTTAGATTAGGCTAACTCAGTAACTTCTTCCACGGTTCTAGTCTTTGTTTACAAAAGAAAAGGTCTAGTATCGCAAAACCTTTAAATGGAAAGCTTTTCAGATCATAAAAATATATTCAATTACTTACCTAATTCTGTAGTCCAAAAATTGCCCGACTGCTCTGCTGAGGAAGGGAATGGCCTGATCCGCAGTCCAGCGAGTTGCTACAACCATTCCACAATGTGCATGCCCAACAACTACACTGGATCAATGGCCTTATTGCAACACTGCGTGGTGAGATGGAACCCAATAGTTGTCGCAGTCAGGCAATCCTTAACATTTATAGCCCCTGGATGAACAGGAGGAAGCATCATGACGTACATAGCAGCACATGATTTACTTTAAGATGTTTCTTGCTCAGAATCTGTACTAAGATGATTAGAAATTCGTCTTAGGGTGATACATACTTGTGCCTTGGACTTCCTTATGAAAATATCACTCCGGTCATATCCACCGAACTCTAGGAACACTTCCTAAGGATTCTTTGAGAGGGCTTACTGCAGGACGTTCCAAGGGCACACCATTGCTACATGTATATTCATGTTGTGGATTGCCCTGAATAGAAATTAATAGTTAACCAAAGAAGAAGCGATACATTTTCATCAATCAAATCGTGTCAATGAAATTAGTTAGATAAATGTCATGAGTACTTCATAAGTAACAAAATGATTGACACTCCACCTAAGACAAGTAAGCTTGTTCGTTTGAAATGGACATCACTTTATTCAGGGGGTTCGTTCATTGGGAATTTACCTTTTCACATAGCAGGAGCAGAAATCTGCGAGGATGAATGTCTCCATGATTTGTGACAGGAGAACTATAGCCCACCAGCACGAAGCCAACATACAGTCACGAGTAAGCAAAACCTATAGGAGACATTTTAGTAGTTTAACGATCAACGCTTCCAGAGAAAAGGCTATGACAGCCCAGCTTTTTTATAAAAGAAAAGTATTGGGAACACCTGCGTTTTACAGAGCAAAGCAATGGCAGGGGTAAAAAGAAATTCCCACGGATCAACACAATAGCCTGCTGGGAACAGAAGAGCACGGAGCAAGCGCACACATAAAAAAATAGGAGAGCAGTCCATCATATAGACTGGGTTTTCATCTCGAACAACTCACGAACAAGTAGCTTCCAAGTGGACACATGCACACCTGTATTTGGAATTTAAAATTCCTTGAGATGCAAGCATGAGCAAGTATCAGTTTTGATCCATAAAACATGTGGTGTCTCTTTTTCTAATTATTATATATATCCTATAACATCATTAGATGTTATCAATCTATATCTATAAAAGTGGAATGAAAGTGAAATCGAGTCATGATATCAATCAAATTATGATCTCAACTGTGGAATGAAAGTGAAATCGAGTCATGATATCTCGCTGAATTGGACATTGCATATGTTGTCCAACTTGAGTTCAAGTAGTCACCAGCAAGACCCTGCTAACTAACCTCGTACAGAACCTTTACCTCTAGATCTAAATTGGCGAACTTGCATGGAAATTGGAACTAATTTTTAGCATAGAGGGAAAGGGGAGAGGAGCACTCACCTGCGATGTTGCATGACGTTCATCGACCCAGCAGCATTCAAGCCAAGATATGCCCTTAGTGTTCTAAAAATCTGCAGAACATTCCATAAAACATTAAGTGTATCCTACATACAGAACAGGAGAAAGATCGATGCATGCCTGTAAAATCAAGAACCACTAAATCTGATTCAAACACAAAAGAACAAGGGAGAACTTATGATATCCTGCTAGGCCACAGCCAGCACCACCGCTCCACCATGACCTCCTCGTCAGTCCCGCGGCCAGCAGCCACATTAACGTGAGGAGACATGGGGGCACGGGCCGGTGAACATAAACCATGCATGTACAGTTGAGATATAGCAAAATAAAGAGAATCACTCAAACTGGGAGGGCCAGGACGTTATTCTGTAGGCGATAATGGATTCGTGAAATAAAGTGGGCGGCCACCCTATTTCGTCATAATGGATTCATGAAATCTGTGGACAAGAAAAGAGATTCACCACAGGTGACTTTCATGTTAACTGAAACTACACAGTAACTGGCAAGCTTTATAAAAGATGCAAGCCTTAGTATTCGTTCAAGATCATAATAAGAAATTGTAATTTAAGGTAAAGACGTCTTAGCAAGTTCATGAGTTGGCCTCACCTCGGAGCATCCCAGCAGAAGCCATCCCACAGCCAGGCGCATCAGCACGATCAAATGAGTGTACGACGATGGACGTCTCATACGCAGTTGTCTGATAACCGGTGGACAAAGGAGGAGAGCCTCATCATCAGTAGCAGCATGGTGGACTTCAACCCCAGCGTTGTGCTCCGCCCAACGAACATGGACGTCGCCGCCGCCGGCCCGGTGGAGCTCAAACAAGAGAGACTCTACTGCTTGCTGGGAGGGGTCGGGGAGGGTCAAAGCACATGAGCATTGACGGGTGAAGAGAGAGTAGGCCGGGGATGTGGCGTTCTGAGCAATGCCGGTTGTCTCTGCAGATTAAGCATATTGTAATTGCAAAAAAAACATAGTTGCTATTGTTATTTATCTATCTATATTGCTCAAGACAAGAATTTGATTAATGTGGTGACGACTATAATCTGGCTTTCTAGGCTATAATACTTAAGGAATATGATTGTACTAAACTATAATATTAGTGGTCGCAGCTTGTTAAAGTGTTAGTGTATTGTAAGTCTCAATCAGGCTTGTAATGTCAATTTGTTCTTTGCCATCGGAAGTGATGCACTGCTTTGAACAACTTCCTTTTTATATCTTTTCTGCCCATAGCTATTGAATCCTTTTGAACTTCATCCACAGCCGGACTGTTACAGAAGATCATCCAGTTTTGATATACTTTTTCGTACACACATCAGGTCATAAACTAAAAGTGTGTATGGTTCACACATGAGAAAGGGATATTGGCAGGTGTCAAGACACGACATTTTTTGCCTGATAGAAATTTATTGCATGGTATATTCAGGACAAAAGGAGCATGGGACTTACCGATGACAATGAAAGGCGGTGAGTGAAGCTGGACTGAAACTTCTTCAACAGGTCGAGTTTCATGAATCTGATCTACAGAAAATGAGTTAATATGACTAATTATTGTACAAAACAATATAAGCTATATGGCAGAAACGACACATTGCGAAATTGAATAGTGCAAACCTACCCCTTCATGGATAGAACATCCCAATCAAGCGTTTGACTGTAGAGGAACAGATGGCTCAACCTATTATCCTAACCCACGTACAGATTTTGCAGGACTCACAATTTCCATCATCCATGGTTGCAGCCGCCAGCAGCGCCGCCGACCCGATGGCACTCCTGTTGGGGCAGTACGACGCCAACGAGCTCGCTGACATGGCGACCTTGATAGCAGAGTTCCCTCGTGACGCGAACTTCTCCACAAAAGTCAATGGCTCTTACACAAAACAATAGAATTGCATGTGTGCAACAGGATGCAACAATGGTATATAAGAATCTCATATCTTGCGAGGGTGAGAAGCAGATCGAAGAGTCGCTGATGTGCTTGGAGGAGGGGCAAAGTGAGTTTTCTTCCCATCTCGTTCACGCGTCTGCCCCTCCTTGTTAGCTGCTTCAGCATCTTAACCAATCACCCTCTTTTTCAGTTTACGGGATGTTTAGTTGGATCAGGGGAGGAGATGGGGGGCGGGGGGCACCGGGAGCCGGGATCCAGGGAGGTTGGAGGTCGGGTGGCGCCGGGAGTGAGGGAGAAGGTGGGGGCGGGGCGGCGCCGGGAGTGAGGGAGAAGGTGGGGGCGGGATGACGCCGGGATCGGGGGAGGAGATGGGGGGGCGAGCGGCGCCGGGAGCAGAGGAGGAGGTGGGGGCTGGCGGCGAAGGGATCCGGAGGCCTCGTTCGAGGGCACTCTCGCTCGTGCGTGAAGTCGGGGATCTTTTTTCGTTGTTCTTTTTTCGGCCGTTTTTTTCTGGTGCGATGGGAGGTTTGACGGGCGTGGGGGATCGCTGTGAGGTGGGAGGGAGGACCAAAATAAACCAGAGGAGGTAGGACAAAAATAAATCAAGGGAGGTGGGACAAAAATTAACCGACGGAGACTATCAACTGAGACATTAGGAGTAGAGATGGCGGGGCCGGACAGAAAAGATAGAGATGCACACGGGGGGCCCGCTAACAGCAGAGACGGCCCAGACGGGTTGGAGAGTTCTGGTTGGCTCGGTTGAGCTACCGATGCGAACAGGGCCAGGACAGACAAGACTGCAGGAAGTGACAGGGGATTCCCATGAGCGATCACTAGCACATATGCCCGTGCGTTGCAACGGAAGAGAAAATTATCGTGTCCTTCAGAACATTCACCGGCACGACACACCAGCCTCTGGACGATGCCACCCAGCGATGGTAGTGGGGCAAATGAGGTGGGCTCATACCCGATGGTGCCCAAGATAGAAGCGCATCGGTGCGGGAGTCGGCTAGTTGACGCGGTAGTTGGTGAAGATGTGATGCTATGTCGTGTGCATGCATGCACCTTGTACACATCCACACCCGCCTATTGATGTCTAGTTTTTTCTACATATTGTACAACCTAATATATGATTATACAGGTTCTTTTAAAAAAATACATGGATAAAATTTCATGAAATATGTATTTTGATGTCCACTTTTTTCATACATATTGTACTATTTTCATATACATATGAAACATTTTTATGTATGTTTAACATTATTTAAATACATGATTAACATTTTCTTCAAATACATGTTTTGATCACTATTTTTTCATACACATTGTAGATTTTTCTTTTACATCAAAAATATTTTTTATACATGTTTAACATTTTAAAATACATGATTTCATTTTTTAAATAGAAACAGAAAGTACAAACAAAAGAGAAAAAATAGAAACAGAAAGTACAAACAAAAGAGAAAAAATAGAAACAGAAAGTACAAATAAAAGAATAAAAATATGTGGGACGTCATCCTTTCGAATGGGCCGGCCCACGAAACTGCTGCCTACAGCGAGGCGAGCTACCGCCGTCCGTAATAATAGGTGAACTTCCGCTTGTACACCAAAGGCAATAGCCTGGCGCGATGGTTGTGCATCCGTGTTGTGGGAGACCACGGTTCGAGTCAGTCTTTCCATGCATTTTTTTTCAGACGACAACGTACGAAACATTTATGAGACGGAAAAAAGTGAAGAAACGCCTCTCCCTTTAATATTAGCTAAAAGATAAAAGATGAAGATATTGGCTGGGAACTTCTGTGGGCATGCGGCCGCGGCGGAATCCAATGACCCACGGCCCGAGGAAGATGGGATGGATCTCATGCAACTAACTGTGGAGGGCCATGTAGACTCGCTGGACTGGCAGAGATCAGAACGCATGCAATTATCGGACGAGAATTTCATGGGCCAGTTTGGCGAGCTGGATTCCCACATGCAGGAGTTTTCGGACGTGCTAACGCAAATGGAGGGACCCGGACTCGACACTTTTGTTGTATCACTTTCATCAGCGCTGCCTGCACGATCGGCTACGCAGCATTCAGCAGGTAGTAGAAACGCACAGTCCACTGAAGCACCATCAAGAAAGGAAAACGTTTCGCCTCGGTGCCTCGGCCGAACGCTCGGCCGACACCTTGCCACGCACGCGCCACACAATCAAAGGGCCCGCACACACCGCATCTTCCTCTCTCCTTCTTCCTTCTTTTTTTCTCCTATCGCTCCACATCTCTTTCCTCTTTCTCAGGGACCGCATCACCGTTGTCAACCGTCGCCGCATGGAGGCTCCCAGGGCACCGCCACCACGGGAATCAGCCGGTCCAATCGTCCTCGGCCAGATCCGCTCGGATCCGCGCACTGGAGCTCTGTCTGCCTCACCAGACATGGCCACACCTCGGTGGGTGTTGCAACCGCGGCGCCCACAAGATGGAACCGGCAATTATTGGTGCTGCAACTGGCCACGGCGACGACGAGTGCACGGCGACGACGACAACGATGAGCGAGGATGCTGAGACGACGGGGGTCGAGAATGCTACAACCACGTACTACAAAAGCTACAACCAGCTTGTAAAAATGCTACAGCGTACGCACACCGGAGCTACAACCGGCAAGGGGTGCCGACAAATGCTACAACCGTTCACCAAAAAAGCTGCAACCACGTTCGTCAGAACTGCAACCCGAGTTCGCCGGAGTTTGTAGCCACGGTCATCCAACGTTTTTTGCTACAACCGGTGTCAAAATTTGCTAGCACCGGTGTCTCATTTTGCTGCGATCGGTGTCGAGCAGATCGCCTGAGGAAAGGAGGAGAGTTTTTTTTTCTACAACACCAGTGCTACAACCTCGTTTTTCTTTCTTGCTAGTACCGGTGGCGATTTTTGCTGGAACCGGCTACATATTTTGCTACATTCATTCATGGCTGAGCTGCGTCTCGTGACGGTGGCGGCCTTTTTTTGCTGCAAACGTTTGTAGTTTTTGCTACGTCTGTCAAGGATTTTTGCTACATCCTTTTTTTCATGGTGGACCTGCAGGCTCGACGAAGATTAGCTGCGGGTGGGGGTGGCCGGCAAGCACGGGCAGCGCGTGGGTGGCCGGCGAGCACGGGCACGAGCACGGACGACGCGAGTGTGGCCGGCGAGCACGGACGACGCGAGGGTGGGCGAGCACAGGCGCGTATGCGGACGGCGCGAGAATGGCCTGCGAGCACGGGTCCAAGCGCGGGCGGCGCAGGGTGGCCGGCGAGCATAGATGGCACGAGACAGGCGATGAGCATGGAGATCTTCCTTTTTTTCTTTTTTCTTCACGCGTGTGTGAAAGGGAGAAGACGACTCAATCGCGCTATCCAGACCGTTTATTCGTATGGGATCCAACGCCTGGCAGCGGACTGGCCGAAAACTTCAGCCGGCGCGCCGGCGCCTAGAGTCGCCCATCAGGAAAGACACACGAGGAGAAGCTAGAGGAGTTCTGCATGCAAGTGGTCAGGTCAATCACTCCATTGGTTGCCAAACCACCGGAGGCCACTGTCAACACACATAAGCGACGCCCACGGAAACGAAAACAACTCGTGACAACTACACCAAGGCGTAGCATGCGTATTGCGAAGGGGATTGGACGTGGTTCAGTAGCATCCAAACAACAACAAGCAATCATTCGTAAGCTCTGTCTTGCACACGAGGGGGAAACAATAGGAGATGCAGCACTACAAGCCTACATTGACCTCTTCTCCAACCCATTATCGGACACGCACATCGCGGCAATCCTTTGCTCTCTTCGGGTGGGAGCCGTCGGTCCTTCCTTTGCAGGAGTTGCCGGACTTGGTGGTGGTGGCCACCTAGTCACCAGGGGTGAGTGGATGCATGTAGGCCTCTCCTCATGGCTACACAACCACTGAAAGTCTTGGTGTTAAACATGCGCGGACTAAATTCACCTGCCCGGCGGAACGCGATACGGCAAGTCATGCAAGCAGCTAACCCGGCTGTGGTATGCTTACAAGAGACCAAACTTAAACTTGTAACGGTGAATATCACTCGTCATTGCCTTGGGAATAAATTCGAGAACTTCTACTACATGTCGGCTGATGGCACACGAGGAGGCATTGCCATCGCTTGTGATGTGCTCCTAGTCTCACTGTCTAACCCGCATACCACACGAAACAACGCCAGAATGGTGGTTTACATGTGTGTATGGCCCACAGCTTGACCGTGAAAAGGTGGAGTAGAAACTTAGGGCCACGGCAAAAAAACTACAGGGGTGGAGTGACAGGTGGATAGGCAATATAAAGCTGCAAATATCAATGGCCATGGAGCTTATCTACAGGCTCGACCAAGCCTCCGATAACAGAGCACCGACAAGTCCGGAGTTCCATCTCCGGAAGACCCTAAAAAAGAAGCTTCTAGGCCTTTGCTCATTGGAAAGAAGCATAGCAAGGCAGAGATCTCGGCTGCTCCATTTGAGGGAGAGATATGCCAATACAGAGTTCTTCCATCGACACGCAAGACAACGACAACGAGGAACATGATTACCTCCATCAAGAAGGATGGGCAGATAATCACGGGCCATGATCAAATTGCCGCCGAAGTGGATGGGTATTATGAGGGTTTGCTGGGCTTGGTCCCCTCCAGAGATGCGTCACTATTGATGGAGGAGCTAGGCCTGCTGAGGCGAGATCTATCGCACCTGGAACTACCGTTCATTGAAGAGGAGGTGGAAAAGGTCGTCAAAGCCCTACCACCGGACAAAGCACTGGGACCGGATGGATTTACGAACATGTTTTATGCCTGCTGCTGGAACATCATCAAACTCGATTTGCTGAGGGCCCTGGAGGCATTTTACCGTGGGGATGTGCGCGGCATGCATGCCATCAACAAAGCTTTGGTGTCTTTGCTGCCAAAGGTAGATGGTGCAGAGAAATTACGAGACTATCGACCAGTCAGTCTAGTTCACGGAGCGATCAAGTTATTCGACCAAGTGCTTGCCACAAGACTTGTAGAGGACATGCCGCACTTGGTGGGGAAGCACTAGAGTGCTTTTGTGAAGGGGAGGTACTTGCATGACAACTTCATGCTTGTACAAGTGATACGTCTTCAATGTATCTATAATTTTTTATTGTTCCATGCTATTATATTATCAATTTTGGATGTTTTATATGCATTAATATGTTATTTTATATTATTTTTAGTACTAACTTATTAACCTAGAGCCCAGTGCCAGTTTCTGTTTTTTTCCTTGTTTTTGAGTTTTTCAGAAAAGGAATATCAAATGGAATAAAACTTTCGCGATGATTTTTCTTGGACTAGAAGACATCCATAGGACTTGGAGTCCGAGTAAGAGCAGCCCCGAGGAGACGACAAGCCAGGGGGCGCGCCCCTAGGGCTTGTGGCCCCCTCGGAGACCCCCTGACCTCCTACCTTGCCATATAAATTCAGAAATATTCCCAAAACCCTAAAGGGAGCCACGAAAACACTTTTCCACCGCCGCAGGTCTCCGGCCATCTGAGATCCCATCTGGAGGCATTTTCCGGTACTCTACCAGAGGGGGATTCGATCATGGAGGGGTTCTACATCAACCTTGCTACCCCTCCGATGATGCGTGAGTAGTTTACCATAGACCTACGGGTTCATAGCTAGTAGCTAGATGGCTTCTTCTCTCTTTCTATGATCAATGTTCTCCATGATGTTCTTGGAGATCTATTCGATGTAATCTTTTTTTGTGGTGTGTTTGTCGAGATTCGATGAATTGTGGATTTATAATAAGATTATGTATGAATATTATTTGAGCCTTCTCTGAATTCTTACATGCATGATTGGATAGCTTTGTATTTCTCTTCGATCTATTGATTTGATTTGGCCAACTAGATTGGTTTATCTTGCAATGGGAGAAGTGCTTTGTGATGGGTCAATCTTGCCGGTGTCCTCACCCAGTGACAGAAGGGGTAGCGAGGCATGTATTGTATTGTTGCCATTAAGGGTAACAAGATGGGGTTTATATCATATTGTTTGAGTTTATCCCTCTACATCATGTCATGTTGCTTAAGGCGTTACTCTGTTTTCATAACTTAATACTCTAGATGCATGCTGGATAGCGGTTGATGGGTGGAGTAATAGTAGTAGATGCAGGCAGGAGTCGGTCTACTTGTCACGGACGTGATTCCTATATTCATAAACATTGCCTTAGATATCGTCATAACTTTGCGCTTTTCTATCAATTGCTCGACAATAATTTGTTTACCCACCGTATGATTTCTTCGAGACAGAAGCCTCTAGTGAACCCTATGGCTCCCGGGTCTATTTTCCATATTATTTATTCACATCTACATAATCAAAAATACAAAAAATACCTCGCAGAGTTTTAGTTTTGTTTATTATCTCTCTATTGAAGGGATTGACAACCCCTTTCTGCGTTGGCTGCAAGTGTTTGTTAGTTTGTGCGGGTGCATATATTGGAGACTTGCTTGTACCTCCTATTGGATTGATACCTTGGTTCTCAACTGAGGAAAAAATACTTATCTCTACTTCATTGCATCACCCTTTCCTCTTCAAGGAAAAAATCAACGCAAGCTCAAGAAATAGCAGGAAGAATTTTCGGCGCCGTTGCCGGGGACGTCTACATCAAGCCTACCAAGTACTTGTCATAAACTCTCATCTCTTACATTTACATTATTCACCATTTTTCTCTCGTTTCATTTCCCCCACTTCTAAAATGTTTTCAGAAAAACACAAAAATATTTGCCTTTTTATTCGCCCTTTTTCCGTTCGTCTTTTTGTTTGCTTGTGTGCTAGATCGCTTGCTTTGTCATAATGACTCAAGAGAATACTAAGTTGTGTGAATTTTCCAACACCAATAATAATGATTTTGTTAGTACTCCGATTTCTCCCGCCACTAGTACGGAATCTTATGAAATCAATGCCGCTTTGTTGAATCTTGTTATGAAAAAACAATTTTCTTGTAGTCCTAATGAAGATGTTGCGTCCCATCTAAATATTTTTGTTGAATTGGGTGATATGCAAAAGAAAAAAATATGTGGATAATGATATCATTAAATTGAAGCTATTTCTGTTCTCAGTACGAGATCGTGCTAAAACTTGATTTTCATCTTTGCCTAAAAATAGTATTGATTCATGGAATAAGTGTAAAGATGCTTTTATTTCCAAGTATTTTCCTCCCGCTAAGATCATCTCCCTTATGATATAATGAATTTTAAGCAACTAGATCATGAGCACGTTGCACAATCTTGGGAAATGATGAAATTGATGATAAGAAATTGCCCTACTCATGGTTTAAGTTTATGGATGATTATACAAAAAAATTATGCCGGATTGAATTTTGCATCTAGAAATCTTTTAGATTCTGCCGCCAGAGGTACTTTCATGGAAATCACATTAGCAGAAGCTACTAAACTCCTAGATAATATTATGGCAAATTACTCTCAATGGCATACCGAAAGATCATCTACTGGTAAAAAAGTGCATGCGATTGAAGAAATAAATGTTTTGAGTGGAAAGATGGATGATCTTATGAAATAAATTGCTAGCAAGGGTACTCCTATAGATCCTAATGATATCCCTTTGTCTACTTTGCTTGAGAATAATAATGAATCTATGGATGTGAATTTTGTTGGTAGGAACAATTTCGGTAATAACACGTATAGAGGTAATTTCAACCCTAGGCCTTTTCCTAGTAATTTCTCTAATAATTATGGTAATTCCTACAACAATTCTTATGGAAAATATAGTAAGATGCCCTCTGACCTTGAGAGTACAAGTAAAGAATTTATAAGTTCTCAATAGAATTTTGATGCTATGGTAGAAGAAAAATTGCTTAAGATTGATGATTTGGCTAGGAACGTTGACATAATTTCTCATGAGATTGATTCTTTGAAAATTAGGTCTATGCCACCAAAGTATGATATTAATGAGTCTTTGAAAGTTATGCAAATTTCTATTAATGAGAGTAAAGAGAGAGCGGCTAGGTTGCGTTCTAAAAGAGAATTGCTAGAAAAAACACGTTCTTCTAGTTTTTATGATAATAATGATGAAGATCTTAAGATGCTTGGCTTGACTCCTATTGAATCTTTGTTTGATAATATAAATCTTGAAAAAGAAGGGACTGGAGATGAGTCAACTTTAGCTAGAAGGCGTTGATAACCCACAAGTATAGGGGATCAATTGTAGCCTCTTTCGATAAGTAAGAGTGTCGAACCCAACGAGGAGCTAAAGGTAGAACAAATATTCCCTCAAGTTCTATCGACCACCGATACAACTCTACGCACGCTTGACGTTCTCTTTACCTAGAACAAGTATGAAACTAGAAATACTTTGTAGGTGTTTTTGGATAAGTTTGCAAGATAATAAAGAGCGCGTAAATAGAAAGTAGGGTCTGCTTAGATAAAGACACAACTAAATTAGTTTTAGTAAAGAGCTTTTTGTCACGAGAAAGTTATTTGTCCCTAGGCAATCGATAACTAGACCGGTAATCACTATTGCAATTTTATTTGAGGGAGAGGCATAAGCTAACATACTTTCTCTACTTGGATCATATGCACTTATGATTGGAACTCTAGCAAGCATCCGCAACTACTAAAGATCATTAAGGTAAAACCCAACCATAGCATTAAAGTATCAAGTCCTCTTTATCCCATACGCAAACAAAACCTACTTACTCGGGTCTGTGTTTCTGTCACTCACGCCACCCACCATAAGCAAATCATAAATATATTGCAAACCCTACAGCGGGGATCCCTCATGCTTGCGCGACACGGAGAGCACCATAGGACAGCACCAATAATAAAACATGCAACTCAAACCAATCTTGATCATCAAATAGCCCATAGGACAAAACGGATCTACTCAAACATCATAGGATAGCCATACATCATTGGGAAATAATATATAGTGTTGAGCACCATGTTTAAGTGGAGATTACATCGGGTAAGAGAGGAATACACCGCTGCATAGAGGGGGGAGAGTTGGTGATGACGGTGGTGAAGTTGTTGGTGAAGATTGCGGTGATGATGATGCCCCCCGGCGGCGTTCCGGCGCCACCGGAAGCAACGGGGAGAGAGCCCCCCTCCTTCTTCTTCTTCTTCCTTGACCTTCTCCCTAGGTGGGAGAAGGGTTTCCCCTCTGGTCCATGGCCTCCATGGCACGGGAGGGGCGAGAGCCCCTCCGAGATTGGATCTGTCTCTCTGTCTCCCTCTGTTTCTGTGTTGCCAGATTCTTCTCCTTCACCGTTTCATTTATATCCGGAGATCTGTAACTCCGATTAGGGTGAATCTTTCGCCCAGATCTTTCCCATAAAATTAGCTTTCTTGCGGCAAAAGAAGAGCATCAACCGCCCTACGGGGTGCCCACGAGGGTCCAGGGCGCGCCTGCTCCCTGGGGCGCCCCCCTGCCTCGTGGCCTCCTCGGGCACCGTCTCGCGTTGATTTTACTTCCCAAAAATCATAAATATTCCAAAATAATTCTCCGTCCATTTTTATCCCGTTTGGACTCCGTTTGATATGGGTATTCTACGAAACAAAAACATGCAACAAACAGGAACTGGCACTGCGCACTGTATCAATATGTTAGTCCCCAAAATAGTATAAAAAGTTGCCAAAAGTATATGAAAGTTGTAGAATATTGGCATGGAATAATCAAAAATTATAGATACGACGGAGACGTATCAGCATCCCCAAGCTTAATTCCTGCTCGTCCTCGAGTAGGTAAATAATAAAAAATATAATTTTTGATGTGGAATGCTACCTAGCATAATCTTGATCATGTATCTAATCATGGCATGAATATTAAGACACGAGTGATTCAAAGCAATAGTCTATCATTTGACATAAAAACAATAATACTTCAAGCATACTAATAAAGCAATCATGTCTTTTCAAAATAACATGGCCAAAGAAAGCTATCCCTACAAAATCATATGGTCTGGCTATGCTCCATCTTCGTCACACAAAATATTCAGATCATGCACAACCCCGGTTTCAGCCAAGCAATTGTTTCATACTTTAGTATTCTCAAACTTTTTCAACTTTCACGCAATACATGAGCGTGAGCCATGGACATAGCACTATAGGTGGAATAGAATATGATGGTGGTGGAGAAGACAAAAAGGAGAAGATAGTCTCACATCAACTAGGCGTATCAACGGGCTATGGAGATGCCCATCAATAGATATAAATGTGAGTGAGTAGGGATTGCCATGCAACGGATGCACTAAGAGCTATAAATGTATGAAAGCTCAACAAAATGCAACTAAGTGGGTGTGCATCCAACTTGCTTGCTCACGAAGACCTAGGGCATTTGAGGAAGCCCATCGTAGGAATATACAAGCCAAGTTCTATAATAAAAAATTCCCACTAGTATATGAAAGTGACAAAACAAGAAACTCTCTATCATGAAGAACATGGTGCTACTTTGAAGCACAAGTGTGGAAAAAGAGATTGTAGCATTGTCCTTTCTCTCTTTTTCTCTCGTTTTTTTTGGGGCTTCTTCTTTTTTTATGGCCTTTCTCTTTTTTTCCTCACTTGGGACAATGCTCTAGAAAATGATGATCATCACACTTCTATTTATTTACAACTCAATGATTACAACTCAATACTAGAACAAAGTATGACTCTATATGCATGCCTCCGGCGGTGTACCGGGATGGGCAATGACTCATGAGCGACATGTATGAAAGAATTATGAACGGTGGCTTTGCCACAAATACTATGTCAACTACATGATCATGCAAGGCAATATGACAATGATGAATATGTCATGATGAACGGAACGGTGGAAAGTTGCATGGCAATATATCTTGGAATGGCTATGGAAATGCCATAATAGGTAGGTATGGTGGCTGTTTTGAGGAAGGTATATGGTGGCTGTAATGCACCGGCGAATGTTGCGCGGTACTAGAGAGGCTAACAATGGTGGAAGGGTGAGAGTGCGTATAATCCATGGGCTCAACATTAGTCATAAAGAACTCACATACTTATTGCAAAAATCTACAAGTCATCAAGACCAAGCATTACGCGCATGCTCCTAGGGGGGAGGTTGGTAGGAGTTAACCATCGCGCACCCCCGACCTCCACACAAGGGAAGACAATCAATAAATACCTCATGCTCCAACTTCGTTACATAACGGTTCACCATACGTACATGTACGGGAATCAGAAACCTCAACACAAGTATTTCTACTAATCCACAACTACCCACTAGCACACTTTAATATCACCACCTTTATATCGCAAAACTATTGCAAGGAATCAAACATATCATATTCAGCGATCTACAAGTTTTATATAGGATTTTATGACTAACCATGTGAATGACCAATTCCTGTCATCTCTCTAAAAAGATATAAGTGAAGCAAGAGAGTTTAATTCTTTCTACAAAAGATATGCCCACGCTCTAACAAATATAAGTGAAGCAAAATAGCATTCTACAAATGGCGGCTGTCTATGTAAAGAGAAACAGGCAATCCAAACTTCAAATCATTTAAGTGAAGCACATGAAGCATTCTATAAAGCCATACTCAAAAGATATAAGTGAGGTGCGAAGAGCATTCTATAACTCAACCAAGGACTATCTCATACCAGCATGGTGCATAAAATAAAAGTGAAAACTAAATGCAAAAGACGCTCCAAGATTTGCACATATCGCATGAACGTAACGAATCCGAAAACATACCGATACTTGTTGAAGAAAGATGGGATGCCTTCCGGGGCATCCCCAAGCTTAGACGCTTGAGTCTCCTAGAATATTTACTTGGGGTGCCTTGGGCATCCCCAAGCTTGAGCTCTTGCCTCTCCTCCTTTTCCTCATATCGAGACCTTCTCGATCATCGAACACTTCATCCACATAAAACTTTAACAGAAAACTCGGTAAGATCCGTTAGTATAATAAAGCAAATCACTACTCTAAGTACTGTTGAAAACCAATTCATATTTTGTTTTTGCATTGTAGCTACTGTAATATAACTTTTCCATGGCTTAATCCACTGATATAAGTTGATAGTTTCATCAAAACAAGCAAACTATGCATTAAAAACAGAATCTGCCTAAAACAGAACAGTCTGTAACAATCTGAACATTCACCATACTTCTGATACTTGAAAAATTCTGCCAAAATTAGGAAAAATAAACAATTTGTACAGAAAGACAGTGCCATAAGAATCAGAACCATTTAACGTTCCGGAAAAAAATTAAAAATCGCGCACTACAGCCAAAGTTTCTGTCCTGCACCGCACAAACCAACAAGCATTGTAAACATCCTAAAGGCAAACCTTGGCACATTATTTTTATAATAAAATGGAATTGTACAAGGGGATAATTATTTTTATTGAAAATTTTCTGTAATCAAGATTCACAAAGTTTCCGTGAGCATGAACAAAGTTCAAGGCTAGCTCCCACTTTAACAATGCTCGCCTTTCTCACTTTCGCTTTTCTTTTTGAAAAGTTTTGGGTTCCCCTCTTTTTTTTGTTTTTAAACTATATAAAAGCACTCAAAAGAAATATATGACTCTCTAAAACTTCCGGGTTGTCTCTCTGGCAGCGCTTTCTTTAAAGCCATTAAGCTAGGCATATAGTGCTCAAGTAGTGAATCCACCCGGATGCCAAGGTATATCAAAGCCAATTTTAATTAACAATGATTTGTAATTTAGTAGTGAGCACAAAGTAACATATATCAAGCAATGACGAAGTCTAACTCTCTTCCTATGCATCGGCATGTCATACAAGAACAATTCATGAACATCAAGTAAAGGCCAATACATAGCATAAGCAGTTTCTTGCAATTTTATCGTATTGGAAACATAAAGAGGCGGAGATGTAGTTCCTCTCTCATAATAATTACAAGTAGGAGCAGCAAGCACATGCATATTATATCTATCAAAATTATCATGTGCAATGGTAAGAGGCAACCCATCAATATAATCCTTAATAAGCACAAACTTCTCCGATATAGTGTAGTTGGGAGAATTCAAAAAGATAATAGGACTATCATGCGTGGGTGCAATAGCAACAATTTCGTGTTTAACATAAGGAACTATAGCAAGTTCATCTCCATAAGCATAATTCATATTGGCATCTTGGCCACAAGCATAGCAAGCATCATCGAAAAGGGATATTTCAAGAGAATCAATGGGATCATAATAGTCATCATAGCAATCATCCTTCGGTAAGCACGAAGGGAAATTAAACAATGTATGAATTGAAGAGTTACTCTCATTAGAAGGTGGGCACGGGTAGCTAATCCGCGCTTCTTCCTTTTGTTCTTCGCTCTCCTCATCATCTTTTTCATCCAATGAGCTCACAGTTTCATCAATTTCTTCTTCCATAGACTCCTGCAAAATATTAGTCTCTTCTTGGACAGCGGAGGAGTCCTCAATATTTGGTTTAACATACGCATTAGAAGCATAATTATCATAACAATATTTAAGTATGGCAAAATTTTCAGATTTGTAAAGAGTAGCACCATAATTTTCAATCAAAGAAGCAATTTCATAAGCACCCTTAAAAGCAACAAATTCTTCAATTCGTTGAACATCATAGTAATTATAAACACTTTTAGCATACGAAGATAAGATTCCATTATCAATAAACTCACATTGGTAGGGAAGGTGTTTCTTAGGGTTTTCAGAACAACAAGTAATGTCATATATATAACATAAATTCCAAGCATAGCATTGCAAACGATGAATTTGACCCAATAGAATTTTCCCTCTTTCAGATATTCGGTGCCGCACATAACAAGCATGCTCATTTAAAGATTTGCCTTCAACTAAGTTAGTTGGGGTTTCAGCACGAGCACATAAGGATCAAAGATGATCCAAGTAATAAGCTTCAGGAGTGTGATAGATTTTGAGTGATTCTTCAACCATTGGTTCAGTAGGTACAACTAATTTTTTTGGTATTTTGCGTTTCCTACCCATAACTAAAGATAGAAAACAACTAAGAACAGCAAATAAAAATTACTTAGTGATAAAGCAAACAAGCACACACGAGAATATTCACCCCACGCTATTGCTCCCCGGCAACGGCGCCAGAAAAAGGTCTTGATAACCCACAAGTATAGGGGATCAATTGTAGCCTCTTTCGATAAATAAGAGTGTCGAACCCAACGAGGAGCTAAAGGTAGAACAAATATTCCCTCAAGTTCTATCGACCACCGATACAACTCTACGCACGCTTGACGTTCGCTTTACCTAGAACAAGTATGAAACTAGAAGTACTTTGTAGGTGTTTTTGGATAAGTTTGCAAGATAATAAAGAGCACGTAAATAGAAAGTAGGGGCTGTTTAGATAAAGACACAACTAAATTAGTTTTAGTAAAGAGCTTTTTGTCACCAGAAAGTTATTTGTCCCTAGGCAATCGATAACTAGACCGGCAATCACTATTGCAATTTTATTTGAGGGAGAGGCATAAGCTAACATACTTTCTCTACTTGGATCATACGCACTTATGATTGGAACTCTAGCAAGCATCCGCAACTACTAAAGATCATTAAGGTAAAACCCAACCATAGCATTAAAGTATCAAGTCCTCTTTATCCCATACGCAAACAACCTACTTACTCGGGTCTGTGTTTCTGTCACTCACGCCACCCACCATAAGCAAATCATAAATATATTGCAACCCCTACAGCGGGGATCCCTCATGCTTGCGCGACACGGAGAGCACCATAGGACAGCACCAATAATAAAACATGCAACTCAAACCAATCTTGATCATCAAATAGCCCATAGGACAAAACGGATCTACTCAAACATCATAGGATAGCCATACATCATTGGGAAATAATATATATTGTTGAGCACCATGTTTAAGTAGAGATTACAGCGGGTAAGAGAGGAATACACTGCTGCATAGAGGGGGGAAGAGTTGGTGATGACGGCGGTGAAGTTGTTGGTGAAGATTGCGGTGATGATGATGGCCCCCGGCGGCGTTCCGGCGCCACCGGAAGCGAGGCGGAGAGAGCCCCCCCCCTCCTTCTTCTTCTTACTTGACCTTCTCCTAGGTGGGAGAAGGGTTTCCCCTCTGGTCCATGGCCTCCATGGCACGGGAGGGGCGAGAGCCCCTCCGAGATTGGCTCTGTCTCTCTGTCTCTCTCTGTTTCTGCGTTGTCAGATTCTTTCCCTTCACCGTTTCTTTTATATCCGGAGATCCGTAACTCCAATTAGGGTGAATCTTTCGCCCAGATCTTTCTCATAAAATTAGCTTTCTTGCGGCAAAAGAAGAGCGTCAACCGCCTTACGGGGTGCCCACGAGGGTCCAGGGCGCGCCTGCCCCCCTGGGGCGCGCCCTCCTGCCTCGTGGCCCCCTCGAGCACCATCTCGCGTTGATTTTACTTCCCAAAAATCATAAATATTCCAAAATAATTCTCCGTCCGTTTTTATCCCGTTTGGACTCCATTTGATATGGGTATTCTGCGAAACAAAAACATGCAACAAACAGGAACTGGCACTGGGCACTGTATCAATATGTTAGTCCCCAAAAATAGTATAAAAAGTTGCCAAAAGTATATGAAAGTTGTAGAATATTGGCATGGAACAATCAAAAATTATAGATACGACGGAGACATATCAGGCGTCCTAGATCTTAATGAAAAAGGTGATAAAAGTGGGATTGGAGAAGTCAAAACTTTAGCTAGTAATGAACCCACTATTTTGGATTTCCGATCTAATTGGAATTCATTGACACTTTGCCGATTCTCTCCATGGTTCCCACGATTCTGGTCAGCCCACCATAGCCATAATAGAGCAACAACTTGAAGTTCTTCTCTTCAGGTAACTTCAGAATTGCCTGCACGACTCCCTTTGCTGACTCAAGCTGGGACAGTTGACACCGTTCTTTTTCCAGCGACAAGGCCCTCCATCTCTGATTTACAAACTTGCATTTAAAGAACAGATTTCCACCATCCTCGAAAAGACGACCGCACACCGCACGTCTCGTATATAGCTCAAACCCCCGCCTGCTAATGTTCATGTACAGGGGTTGGCTGTTGTGCGCGAGCCGCCACATTAAATGGTGATCTCTAGGGGGGCAGTTAACCTTCCAGATGGCCTCAAAAATAGCAGACGCCTGCTCATGAGGTTCAGAGGCACTCCCCACTTGTCTCCTTGTCTCGTTTTTCAGCATATTAACATGGACCTTGTATGTGGATTTAACAGAGAAAATTCCCCTGCTATCAAAGTGCCAACAGGAAGTCCTCCGTTTGTTCACAAGTTGAAATGCTCAAAATGATTTGTGTGTCAGCTAGATGAAAAGAACTCTTCACCAGATCTTCGTCTAAGGTTCCTGTCATGGGGTCAATTAGATCGGAGACCCGAGTCAGCAGGCAATGCCCTTGATGAGTCGATGGCCTTCGGGTGTCACCACGAGGCAACCATGGGTCCTCCTAGATTTTGACCCTTGACCCATCTCCAATCCGCCAAATTATACATACTTTCAAGACTTCCACACCTTTGACGATGCTTCTCCAAACATAGCTCATGTCCTTCTTGGGTTTAGCTGCAAGAACATCTCCATCCGTGAAATATTTTCCTCTAAGAACTTGTGCACATAAGGACTCGGGGTTTTGGATTAGACGCCAACCCTGCTTGGCCAGCATAGCCATGTTGAAAGAGTGCAAATCCCGAAATCCGAGGCCTCCCTCCTTCAAAAGCTTCATTTTCTCCCACCCCACCAAGTGCATTTTAATTCCGTCGCTCTATTGGTTCCACCAGTAATGACAGATCAGTTGGCTAATCTCATCGCAAAGGGCTTTCTTGAGGTCAAAGCAGGCCATGGCGTATGTGGGAATTGCCTGGGCTACGGCCTTTACATAAATTTCCTTCCCCGCCGTGGAAAGGAGCCGATCCAGCCCACCATGAAGCCGCCCAGCAATGCGGTCCTTTATGTAGGCAAAGCACTCCTTCTTTGATTTCCCCACGTACATAGGCAGCCCAAGGTACTTCGCACCCGTGGCCTCCGCCCCAAGCTCAAGTTCCTGCAGAATTAGATTCTTGAAACTCCGGCTTGCATTGGCACTAAACATGACCGAGGATTTGTCTCTATTTATCACTTGCCCTCATAGCACTGAAGAATCGATACAAGATAGTTGATACACACTTCATAACTAGCTTCACAAAGTCCTCCGCAAAGCCCATTCGTCTCATAACTCCCCCCAAGAAAGGCCACTCCACTCGGTCATATGCCTTACTCATATCCAACTTGAGTGCCATAAACACATCTTTCCCTCTCCGTTTTCTCCTCATAAAGTGTGTCATCTCATAAGCGAGAATAGTTGTCGGTGGAAACGACACCTATGGAATCACTGGGATCCCTTCTACGGATGGCGGGCGCGAGGTTGTGCAAAGAGCGGGTCTGACAGGAAGCACACAGATCGTTTACCCAGGTTCGGGCCGCGAAGATGCGTAATACCCTAGTCCTGCTTTGGTGGACGTATTAGAGTGTTCTTGTGTTCTTGAGCTAGCTACGGGGTATAACTTGCCCAAAAGATCCGAATCCTTCTCCTGGTCGCCTCGGGCCTCCTTTTATAGGCAAAAGGGGTTGCCACAGTGGCACACAGGAGGTGGAAAGGTCTACAGTCGATAAACCTATCCTCTGAGACCGTCAGACGAACGCATTTAATGCGCTGCCGACGTGCCCCCCTTGATTTATCGGGGACGGCAAGGAAGCACGTCCCAGCTGTCGCCGCCTCGCCTAGCCTCGACACGCGTCCGAGCTGGTGAGGCGTCGTGGCGCCACGTTGGCCGGCTGCTGGGCTGGCGCGGTGGTGGAGCCTTCACGAATACCTGCATGCCACCACGCAGGTGCTTGCTGAGTTGGTCGTGGAGGCCGCTCGTCGTCACGCAGGTGCCTGCTCAGCTAGTTGAGCTGGCGGCTGGATGGGACGACGGTGGAGCCTTGGCAGACGCGGGCCTGGACGCGGCCCCGTAAGTGTCCCCGGGAAGGATCTTGCCGTGGCACCGTGATTGTCCCCGACAATGGTCTTGCCGGGGGTCTTGTGGATTTTCTCGGCTAGGATCCCGCCGAGGATCGTCGCCTTCTGGTCCTCATCTAATCTTGTGTGCTTATGATCTTGATGAAGATCTGCATGCCGCTACAAAGGCGTCTCCCAAGCCTTGGTTCCAATGCAGATAGTTGGTGGTGTTGGAACCCGTGGGCTCAAGGGTGGCTTGCTCTGCTGGCGTCGGGCAAGTTATCCCGGCAAGGCTCTTGCCGGGGCTATGGAGGCTGCCTCGGCAAGGATCTTGTCGAGGGAGTCCACCTCGCCCTCTGGCCCTTCTGCGTTCTCTGGTCTTGGCGTTGCCTCTGGTCGCCTTGTGCCTTCGGCTCTCCTCCTCTGCCTTGCTTAGTGTGGCCACGGGCGCGGCTCTGACTGCCCGTGCACAAGTAAAAAGGTAAAAAAGGAGTACCCCTACTTTTGTACACCGACAATAGTGTTGTCTAAGATCAGTCGTCTGGGTACAATGGCACTCTGGTTTGCCGCAATGATTCCATCCAAAATCAATTTTAGCCGATTTGCGATGACCTTGGGCACTAGTTTATACACCACGTTATAGAGGCTAATAGGGCGTAAATCTTTGATCCGATCAGGGTTTCGAACCTTCGGGATGAGTATTACAATTGTTTTATTCCATCCTTCCGGTATACTGCCGCCCCTCAACACTTGCAAAACTTCGTGTACCACCGCTTCACTAACCGTGCTCCAAAATCTCTTGTAGAACACTGGAGGCATACCATCTGGCCCTGGCGCCTTCAAGTCGCCCATTCCATCTAGTGCAACACTTCTTTAGCCGTCTACTCTTTGCAGAGCAGGTCATTCATTAGTGGTGTCACTCTTGGAGCCACAACTTCCAGTACACTCCAGAACAGGCAGGAGAAATAATGTCCAGAACATACGGTTTGAGCGGCACCGACTCAAGTCTACGCTTACCACACACGTGTCAATCAATCAATGAAAAGCTCAATTAAGAAATGACGTGGAAACCTCACACAAGAACAACACGGCCAATGCAAGCTGACACATCAAGCAGCACAACGGCATCACACAACACACAGGCTAGGCACATACGTACGCAAGAAGCAAAAATGAAACAGCGAACAGCTCAAACGGTGGTCAAACGCAGGAGAAGAAGAAGAAAGAAAGCACATGCAAACATACATCCAAACAGGAAAACCCCAAAGCAACGTGATCACATCAACATGGCAGTCTGCTTTCTCTCCCTCATTCTGGTCTGCTGCACGCTGAAACGGCGTGGAGGACGAAAGCAAAGTTGAAAACCAAGACAACACATGGCCCACATACAACTTGAACTGCTAGAAGCACACGGTAAAGAAGCAAGCACGTTAAGAAAATTTACACAATGTACATATGCCCACACATGCATTTGTACACAGCCATATGCCAAAGTATTGCACGTGTCAACAAACCGGACGCCTATAGGTTGCTTTCAACCAAGTGGTGAATTGTGAGGAAATAAACTTCCCCACAAATAGGGGCTTGGTTATTGTGAGCCTCAGTGTTAAAGGCTCTGCCTTCGTGAATGAAACGGACCTCAACAAAGTCCCGGCAACGCACGTGTATCTCCTGTATGGTTCCAGCAATGGCGTGGGCTTCCTTTGCTTCTTCGGCTTCATGTGTCGTGTTCAAGGTTCTGATTTCCTCTTTTTCTCTTTTACTTCCTTTGTGTGCTGATTATTCCATTGATTCTCCAATAATGATGTGTGCTTGGGGGGCTGTGGATGTGATTTTTTTTGGAGGAAAGGGGTTTCGATTTTGTGCAGAGAGAAGGTGGCGGTGTCTCTTCTACTGTAGGAATGCCTGGTAGTGGCCGGCGCCAAATGGCCAGCAGTGGCGGGCCAGGCTCCCAAGGGCGCCCGTCACTGACCTTTTGCTACTGCTATAACGTCTTCAATGGTGGGCGGGCAAGCAAACTTGCATGTCACTGGTTATCTTCCTGCAATGGCGGGCGATGCTTGCCTGCCCGACACTATTTATTCATGTTGCAATGGCGGGCGTATTGGTGCGCCCGCCACTTCTTGTTTATTCATGGGAGTTAAAATTTTACAGCCACGGCACCAATTGTGTTGTCATGCATGCGTTTTGCATAAATCTAATATAAACACAAATAAAGCACTCATTGTACGCTTAGACATGCAAGTTCATTAGGTAATTAGTACTCTTCATAACATCTAGTAACACTTCAAGTCTACCAGGGTCCATGCAGTTGTCAATGCCACAGACAGACGGACCTAGGTAGACTCCCTGGTCGTCCCGGTAGACTCTTTTTCCCTTGATCTTGTCCCCCTTTTATGGTGGTGGATGGAGCAGCAATGGAGGTGTTCTTGGATGAGATGTAATGGAATGAGAGAGGACGGCAACTAGGGTCGTGGGTGACTTATATGAGAGCCTTCTAGCCTCCTCTCTTGATGAGCTTCATCCAAGGGCTCAGAGTGAGCCAAATCCACTCCCAATCTCTTCTTTACGAGCCAAGTATCTCGTGCGATACGTGGACACAATCGGTAAAGAATCACGCCTGAAAGGGCAACTTTCGGAGCAGTCTACACGTTCAATGACTGTGTAGTCGTTCGGAACGCCGTCTTTTACTCTGACCTTCTTCAGTAAAACGGCCGCCAATTCTTCATACGAACTCGGAATTTGATGTTTTTGGGCTCGTTGGATTCGTATGATCGATGTCGATCCATTCCTGGCCTTAGATCTTGTTTTCAAGCACTTTGGAAAAATGACTTTTTCCGACATTCAAAATGGCAAGTCTGACCCCTCGTTGACTCGATGTCAATCCCCTCCTTGGTCCTTGCATCGTGCTTGGTCCTAGGTTGCTCCAAAACACCCGTAGACACATGAAAACTAATAAAAACCAATAAAATACTAAATATGCAATGCTCACAAGGAAAAGTGTAGATACCGATAAGAGTGTGGTCTTTCTATACCCAGGATAGGTGCACCCACGCTACACCCATTATCTCACCCATCCATCTGCTGCTGTCCATGAGATCTGTACCAGGAACAGTAGATTCGCCACATATTAAATCAGCATGAACAGTAATCTCTGCTGGACATTTCTCTCTCAGTCACGTCCCGTCTCTCACCCTCTCATAAAATATTCTGCATGCACATGCAAAACAGCACAAGCAAAACTCTATCTCTCTCACAGTTATTTTTCCACTTGCAGACTTTTTTCTTGACCAGCTAAAAAAATTCTCTCTGTCACACGGTTTCTCTCTCCCACTTTGATAAAAAAAACAGCTCAACCACATAGGATACGGCCACTGGTAGAAAAAAAGGCTTCCATACGCCCCCATTAGTCCCCAAAACAATCGAACTGCGACCAAAGGGGTCTTTAGTCGCGGTTCGGGAGAAGACCCGCGACCAACTATCTGGGCCCAGCGCGCTCGGTCGACAGCTGGCGGACGGGAGGGGCTTTAGTCCCGGTTGGCCTGGCCAACCGGGACTAAAGGTCCCCGAAGGCCTTTAGTCGCGGTTGGCCAGGCCAACCGGGACTAAAGGCCCATCCAGCTGGCGGACGGGAGGGGCTTTAGTCCCGGTTGGCCTGGCCAACCGCGACTAAAGGCCCATCCCTATATATAGGACTCAGCTCACTTCACTTCACTCAGCTCACTTCACAATTTTCAGAAGGGGGTGGTGGGTTTGCTTTTGGTTTCTCCTATGCACACAAGGTGTTTGATGAAATGCCCGAGAGCCTGAAACAAACATGATATGAAGTGTCCGAGCCACACTTGAGCTTTCTCATTTATTTTTCCTCCGCGATCGCGGTTAGCAACTTGAACCTTTCATGTGTCATTGATAAAATATGCATGTGTGTAGTTCATTGTTTAATTTGTATTATTTCTAGCTAGTTAGTTTAACAAATGCATGATGGTTAATTATATACTTTATATAATAATAATGCAGATGAATCGACAATGGATGTACGGTCCCCGACTCTCCGGCGAGTTCACTACGGGTTTGAAAGATTTCCTCGTAGTGGCAAATGCGAACAAGCAGCAAGGTTTTATTATCTGTCCATGTGCTGTCTGTAAGAATCAGAAGGGTTACTCCTCCTCAAGAGACGTTCACATGCACCTGCTTCGGCACGGTTTCATGCGAAGCTATAATTGTTGGACCAAGCATGGAGAAAGAGGGGTTAGAATGGAAGAAGATGAAGAAGGGGATGATATCGATGACAACTATCATGATCATTTCGGTGATACTTTCATGGAGGATGATGCTGAAGGTGGGGAAGGGTTAGGTGAAGGTGAAGAAGAGGCACATGATGAGCCCGCTGATGATCTTGGTCGGACCATTGCTGATGCACGGAGACGCTGCGAAACTGACAAGGATAGGGAGAATTTGGATCGCATGTTAGAGGATCACAAAAAGTCGTTGTATCCAGGATGCGATAATAGTCTGAAAAAGCTGGGCTGCACACTGGATTTGCTAAAATGGAAGGCACAGGAAGGTGTAGGTGACTCATCATTTGAAAATTTGCTGAAAATGTTGAAGAATATGTTCCCGAAGAATAACGAGTTGCCCGCCAGTACGTACGAAGCAAAGAAGGCTGTCTGCCCTCTAGGTTTAGAGGTTCTGAAGATACATGCATGCATTAACGACTGCATCCTCTACCGCGGTGAATACGAGAATTTGAATGAATGCCCTGTATGCACTGCATTGCGTTATAAGATCAGAGGCGATGACCCTGGTGACGATGTTGAGGGCGAGAAACCCAGGAAGAGGGTTCCCGCCAAGGTGATGTGGTATGCTCCTATAATACCACGGTTGAAACGTCTGTTCATGAACAAAAAGCATGCCAAGTCGTTGCGATGGCACAAAGAGGACCGTAAGTCCGACGGGGAGTTGAGACACACCGCTGATGGAACGCAATGGAGAAAGATCGACAGAGTGTTCAAAGATTTTGCAGCTGACGCAAGGAACATAAGATTTGGTCTAAATACTGATGGCATTAATCCTTTTGGCGAGCAGAGCTCCAGCCATAGCACCTGGCCCGTGACTCTATGCATCTACAACCTTCCTCCTTGGTTGTGCATGAAGCGGAAGTTCATTATGATGCCAATTCTCATCCAAGGCCCTAAGCAACCCGGCAACGACATCGATGTGTACCTAAGGCCATTAGTTGAAGAACTTTTACAGTTGTGGGCCAGACCTGGTGTACGTGTCTGGGATGAGCACAAAGGAGAGGAATTTGACCTACGAGCGTTGCTTTTTGTAACCATCAACGATTGGCCTGCTCTCAGTAACCTTTCGGGACAGACAAATAAGGGATACAATGCATGCACGCACTGCTTACATGAGACTGAAAGTGTACGTTTGGTTAATTGTAAGAAGAACGTGTACCTGGGTCATCGTCGATTTCTTCCCCGAAATCATAACGTAAGAAAGAAAGGCAAGCATTTCAACGGGAAGGCAGATCACCGGCCGAAGCCTGCGGAACGTACTGGTGCTGAGATATTTGATATGGTCAAGGATTTGAAAGTCATCTTTGGAAAGGGTCCTGGCGGACAATCAGTTCCGCGGGGAGTTGACGGGCACGCACCCATGTGGAAGAAGAAATCTATATTTTGGGAGCTAGAATATTGGAAAGTCCTAGATGTCCGCTCTGCAATCGACGTGATGCATGTTACGAAGAATATTTGCGTGAACCTGCTAAGCTTCTTGGGCGTGTATGGGAAGACAAATGATACAAAGGAAGCACGGCAGGACCAGCAACTTTTGAAAGACCCAGATGACCGGCATCCGGAATGGTTTCAAGGTCGTGCCAGCTACGCTCTTACCAAAGAAGAGAAGGTCATTTTTTTTGAATGCCTGAGCAGTATGAAGGTCCCGTCTGGCTTCTCGTCGAATATAAAGGGAATAATAAACATGGCGGAGAAAAAGTTCCAAAACCTGAAGTCTCACGACTGCCACGTGATTATGACGCAATTGCTTCCGATTGCTTTGAGGGGGCTCCTACCGGAAAATGTTCGAGTAGCCATTGTGAAGCTATGTGCATTCCTCAATGCAATCTCTCAGAAGGTAATCAATCCAGAAGATCTACCACGGTTACAGAACGATGTGGTCCAATGCCTTGTCAGTTTCGAGTTGGTGTTCCCACCATCCTTCTTCGATATTATGACGCACCTCCTGGTCCACCTAGTCGAAGAGATTTCCATTCTCGGTCCTGTATTTCTACACAATATGTTCCCCTTTGAGAGGTTCATGGGAGTATTAAATAAATATGTTCGTAACCGTGCTAGGCCAGAAGGAAGCATCGTCAAGGGCTATGGAAATGAGGAGGTAATTGAGTTCTGTATTGACTATGTTCCTGACCTTAAGCCGATTGGTATTCCTCAATCGCGGCACGAGGGGAGACTAAGTGGAAAAGGCAAGATCGGAAGGGAATCCACGATATGTATGGACGGTCATTCTATGACTGAAGCACACCACACAGTTCTGCAAAATTCTAGCTTGGTGGCTCCGTACTTCGAGCAACACAAGAATATTTTACGCTCGGGCAACCCGGGGAAGCCTGAATCCTGGATTAGAAAGGCCCACATGGAGACTTTCGGCAGTTGGTTGCGAAAACATTTAATGAATGACAATGATGTTGGAGATCAGCTGTACATGTTGGCCAAGAAACCATCTTCGACTATAACGACTTTCCAAGGGTACGAGATAAATGGGAATACATTTTACACCATCGCCCAAGATAAAAAGAGCACCAACCAAAACAGTGGTGTCCGCTTTGATGCAGCAACCGAGAATGGGCAAAAGGTCACATATTATGGTTACATAGAGGAGATATGGGAACTTGACTATGGACCCTCCTTTAAGGTCCCTTTGTTCCGGTGCAAATGGTTCAAGCTAACAGGAGGTGGGGTAAAGGTGGACGAGCAATACGGAATGACAATGGTGGATTTCAACAATCTTGGTTACCTTGACGAACCATTCGTCCTTGCCAAAGATGTCGCTCAGGTTTTTTATTTGAAGGACATGAGTAGCAAACGAGGAAACGGAAAGATAAGAAAACGATCAGTACATCATGCGATGATCCAAAACGCCACATTGTTCTTTCAGGGAAAAGAAACATCGTGGGAGTGGAGGACAAGACAGACATGTCAGAAGATTATAATATGTTTGGTGAAATTCCGCCCTTCAAAGTGAACACTGACCCAAGCATTAAGTTAAATGATGAGGATGCTCCATGGATACGGCACAATCGTAAGCAAGCAGGGACACAAGGGAAGAATTGATGTGTAATAATTTATTGTACCAAACTTTGTATTTGGTCGATGAACTGAATGATGTATCAAACCTTTTGTCAAACCTTCAAGGGATTTTAAAATGAATTAGTTTTATTTTTCTGATTTTTTTGATATATAATTGTATTTTTAAGATTTTAAAATGAATTAGTTTTATTTTTCTGATTTTAAAAGGAAAAAGGAAGAAGAAGAAAGAAGGAAAAAGGAAGAAAAAACAGAAGAAAAAAACAAACAGAAGAAAAACATAAGAAAAAAACAGAAGAAAAAAACAGAAGAAAAAACAGAAGAAAAAAGGAAAAAGGAAAAAAGGAAGAAAAAAAGAAGAAAAACAAAACAAAATAAATAAAGCAAAAAAGAAAACAAAAAACAGGCAAAAAATAAAAAATATGCCACCTACTGGGCCACCACGGCCTGAATACGACTAGAAACCCATTAATGGGCCAGGATTCAGGCCCGCAGAAGGCCCAGTAGGCCCACAGGCACATAGTGACAGAATAGGCCCGTAAGCCTGCATTTGAGAGGAGCTCGAAGTGGTGAGCACAGCCGCGCTTATAAACCACTGTCGAAGCCTCTCGGCTAGCGAGGTGGGACTAAACATCCCACCGCACCGCGCCAGTTCCAGCACAGACCCTTTAGTCCCGGTTGGGGAGGCGGACCGCGACTAAAGGGTACCCTTTAGTCGCGGTTGTTGTCCCCAACCGCGACTAAAGGGTCTTTCTGCGCGGGAGCGAAAGCGGCGCCAAAACCCTTTAGTCCCGGTTGGGGAGGCGGACCGCGACTAAAGGGTACCCTTTAGTCGCGGTTGGTATGGCCAGCCGCGACTAAAGGGTAC
>NC_057808.1:436775301-436778667 GCF_018294505.1 Triticum aestivum
AGGAAGAAGAAGAAAAAAAGAATTTTTACTTAAAGAATCTTATTTTTTAATTCCTCCTCCTCTATGTCCCCTTAATCTTATTTTTTAATTCCTTTATACTTAAAGAATTTTTACTACATGCAGGAGTGACATATGGCGGACGATAGAACCGAGCCGCTTAGGGATCCGGAGGCTGAACGTTATTTAATGGGCATCATCAACAACGAGATTCCTTACGTGCCGGGCTCAGAATATGAGCAACAAGAGGATGTAGTCTCTTCTTATCTGAACCTTGACGGTGGAACAGAGATTGTCGATGATCAAGAAGGTGAAGGAACGGACATTGTCGACGGAGGTCAACCGTCAACAACCGACGATCTCGAATTGCAAGTAGCAACCACCTCCGGCGAGGTATATATATACATTGAGAGTCTCTCGTGATACAAACTTACTGAAATGTGAATACATATGTATTAACGCACGCGACTCTCTTTCTTTTTTTAGCCCTCCAGATCGAGTACGACAAAGCGTGGCAAATCCAAGGCGATGAAAACAGGAGAAACATATGCCATTGAGTTTGTCAGTGAAACCGGCAAGCCCCTACAGCACACCTCAAAGTTTATCAACCAATGCGGAGTCGTTGTTAGAGACAACGTCCCGATCACCGTCCAGGAATGGAAGGAGCCAAAGAAGGCACGTCTTGGTTTCAGTTTTGTCGGCAAGAGAACGAAAAAGGATTGCTGGAGAAAGCTTATGGAACATTTCATTCTACCTCCGGAATACAACAAAGTCGATGAATTCGGTAACGAGGTTCCGGGTGGACGTCAGAGGAGGAGGCTAGTTAAAGAGTTCGTTCTTCAGAAGATGGGCGAAGCATTCCGGAACTTCAAGAAAAATTTAACCCGTGACTATGTCAACAAGGGCAAGACTCCGGATTTCAATGGACAACATGAGAAACTGAAAGATGATTGGCCAGAATTTGTGAGGCAAAAGCAATCGGAGCATTTCAAGGAAATATCGAAAAAAATAAGGATAATGCGAGTAAGAAAAAGTTCCATCATATTATGGGGCCAGGAGGATACCGCCTTTCGGAGCCTAGGTGGCAGAAGATGGAGGAGGACCTGAGGGTGCGAGGAATCCCTCTAGGTACAGAGGGATGGGACCCAAGGGCCAAAAGCTGGTGGTACGGGCATGGGGGATCGCTAGACCCGGAGACAGGGGTGTGTGTTCACCGGCAGAGACAGTTTGCTCCCACCCAAGCCCTTATTGACGCAATGACCCAAGCTCAAGAGGGCTTGATCAAGTTCAACAGAGAGAAAGACGCACTGACAACAGCCCTCGGGAATGATGAACACGGAGGACGTGTACGAGGCAAAGGCAAAGTTCCGTGGAAAGTAGGGTTTTCCCAGGACAATGACCCGTATTGTTACAGAAGCCATAAGAGAAAGACGGACCGGGATGCAGATCTTATGACGAAGTTTGCATCGAAACTCCATGAGTTGAAGCAGACCGTGCATGAACTAGTGAAAGAAAAATCGGCTGCAGGGCCGCATGAAGATCATGAAGCGGATCGCGGAAGCCAGCAGCGGAGAAGCAGCGTGGCTTCCACGGATGCCCCGCCTGGTGCTAGTGCACCGATGGTCGAGATTCGTGCACCGGAGCCTCACTACCCCGTGGATGATGTAAAGGAGATGAAAGAATGTGATCTGCATTATCACGTGGGGAACGTTTCCACGAAGGTAGCTAGCGGCAGTGCTTTACCCTGTACACCTGGAGCACTCCACCACAACAACCCCATTGCATATGGCTATGCTCGTGTCACGGTGGAAGACATAGTCCAAGGGTTTGAGGACCTGGAGATTGACAAACCTACACCCGAAGGGGAGAGAAGACTTGGAGATGTCAAGCGCCAGTTCATTCTATGTAAAAAGAAGTACATAGTGTTTCCAGGCGAGGCGCCAAGGCTAGCAAGTCCACCCCCCTCCGATGGTGGTGGTGGTGGTGGCGGTGGTGGCGGTGGTGGTGGTCGTGGTGGTTCACCTACACCTCCTTCACGCCATTCGACGCCGTCCCCCGATCCACAACCTCCGGCGGGTACGACGCCCCCCAATCCTCCTCCAGCGGGTACGACGCCCCCCAATCCACCTCCGGCGAAGAAGCAGAAGCAGGCGGACAGCAAGGAAACCCGCTCCTGGACTATTAACCCGGACCCTTATGTACCTAAGACCACAAGGGTACCGGAGCCATCACTGAAGCCTCTCCTCCCAAGGCCTGGGGAACTTAGTGAAGCTGAAACCAAATTGGCCGCGTCTGCTGATTATGAGAAATGGAAGGCGGATATGAAGGCGAAAAAAGAGCCTGAGCCCAAGCAAGTATTCACTGCGAAGCAAAAGAAGTGGGCTAAGGATTTTTTGACGACACCGTCCCAAGCCGAGCTGAATATGCCTCACGACTATGGACATGAACTTCGTAGGCAAGCAAAAATATTGAAGGAGGAGAAAGAAGAAAGTAAAAAAAGCGGGAAACAAGTTGACCAGCTCGGGATGCAGAAGAAACAATCGATCCCCCCGCTCATAGTGAAAGCCGGTCCGGAAGAGGACCCCGAGATCATAGCAGCTGCGGCAGCACTTGGATTGACTGTAGCGGGTGCCATGAAACAAGCGTCCGAGATGGGTTTGACTCTTCGTGCCTTCTTAGGCCTTGAGGATGCGCCAGTATGTGAGATAGCATTACAATATGTGCGGAATGGGCCTCTCGTCGAGCCTACGCGGGAAAAGAGTCTACCACCACAAATGCGAAATCTGCTACGTTGGTACAAGCAATTCATAACATGGGCCGACGAAGAATATGTTTATGCGGATGTTACAGATGAGCATCACACCAAACGGTACTCTGTAGAAGTTCATATGAGTGAATTGTTCCAGCTGTTCAATCTGCGCGACCTCGAAAAATCTATGCTGAGTTGCTACGTTCTGTAAGTGATTTATTTCTACCTCATCTCGTTCTTCATTGCCTGCACTATATATATATATATTGTCCTAACTATATTGTTGCGTACGCTATTATGCAGATTGAAGATTTGGGAATGCAAAATAAGAAACATCCATGATGTTGGGTTCATTGACCCACATATCGTTAATGGACATGTGTTACAACATCACCCCGAAGACGTGGAGAAAGACCTGTACAAGTTTCTTAGAAAGCATCAACTCAAAAGTCATATTCTATTTCCTTACCATTTTGGGTGAGTGTTTCTCTCTTGTGCCCATTCTCTTTTGTTTACTCCATGCATGGTATGTCTAATCGATGAGTTATGCATGACTGTGCATGTAACGTGTCCGCAGGTTCCACTGGATTCTGCTAAATATTGAACTTCACACCTCCAGA